>NC_041219.1:35588346-35644025 GCF_002837175.3 Physeter macrocephalus | reverse complement strand
TTGTCATAAATGGGTGTTGAATTTTGTCAAAAGCTTTTTCTGCATCTGTTGAGATGATCATATGTTTTTTCCCTTAATTTGTTAATGTGGTGGATCACATTGATTGATTTGCATATATTGAAGAATCCTTGCATCCCTGGGATAAATCCCACTTGATTACGGTATATGATCTTTTTAATGTCCTCTTGGATTCTGTTTGCTAGTACTTCAGGATTTTGCATCTATGTTCATCAGCGATATTGGCCTGTAGTTTTCTTTTTTGTGACATCTTTTTCTGGTTTTGGTATCAGAGAGTTTATTTTGGTAATTTACATTTTCCTTAAAATATTCTGCTTATTTAGGTTTCAAATTCCTTGGTACTAAGTTGTTCATAAAAGTTTCATAATTTAAAAAATTATGCATGTTTTTAAAGCCTCTATTTTCATTTCAGATTCTGTTATTTGTGCTTTCCTTCTTTTCTCTTTCTTTGATTCTTCCCCTAGGGTATTGTTTATTTTATAGGACTTTTCAAAGAACTAACCTTTGGTTTTGTTAATTAACTACTTCTGGTATTTGTGCATTTTTCTAATTTATTAAATTTTGCTTTTATCTGAAATTGTTGGTTTGTTCTTCAGCTCTACCCAGCATGTTAGTTATTGTACCCAATGAATTTTTATTTTCTTTATGTATACAGAAACATGCACTCTCTCTCTCTCTCTCTCTCTCTCTCACACACACACACACACACACACACACACACAGATACTTCCTCCTAAGTCTTTCTCCACCTGTCCCTGTTTTATAAGCCCTGTGTTTATCTCAAGATTTCTTCCTTTATCTTTTAAAAGATCTTAAATTGTTTATTTAAAGTCCTTTTTGTTTTGGTTTACTAACTCTACTTCCTAAGACGATAGTATTTCTATTTGTTAGCTCTGCTGTCCCTGTTGAAGTGTAGTTGTTTCTCATCTCTTTAGTGATATTTGGTTGTGGGTTCATCTTCTGCAACAGAATTCTCATCCCTGTGCTCTGAGCTTAAGTGTCTTCCATACAACTTGTGTCTTTCTAAGTTGGGTTCCTATTGCAAAATCAGTCTTAATTTAGTGTTGGTACCTCCACGCTCCATTTTCTTATACAGATTGGTCTGTGGACCAAGAAAAATTTTTTTTCTCATTTTCAAATATGATTTTATTATTTCAATATTTAAATATATGTTTTATTTCATTTTTCTAGGTTTAGGCTGAGAAGAAAATACTTCTGTGTGTGCTCATTCAATTCTATTTGTATTTCTAACTGTCTTTGCCTTATCTAGTTCAATATGATAGTATTTGGCTAGAAAAGGTTCATGATAGTGATATCTTTATTGTGTGTCAAAAATAATTATTTGTAATATGTAATGGTTTTCCTTGCATTTTGCCTTGATATTAATACTACAATCTCTGTTTCCTTTCTCATTTAATAACATCTAACACTGCTCATAATTTTGCTTTTAAAATTTAGAAGATGTGTTACATATGTTCCTTACCAAGAAACAAATAATTAGATTCACAAAATTTAGTTCAAGGCTCTATCTTTTAATAAAGCAAATTTGACCATGGATGCTTTTGGTTAAAACTAGCATATATGATCTGCAATCTTCTTGTTATATATATATCTATATAGCATACAACATATATAACATGCATATATGATCTGTATAATCTTGTATTGTATTATTTTGCAGTTTTTCTTTTATTAATTCTATAAAATGCTACTTATAACATTATCAAAAGGGCTTTGTAACCTCTAGTTATTTTTATCTCAGTTAGGAATGAGAAAATATCTTTTGAACTTTCTAATACCTTTTTAATCCTCTAATTTTCTTCCATTCTTTCCTCATTTCAACAAAGACCATGACAGTTTCATGGTCTTTGTTGACATAGCTTGGATTTTAAATCTAAGTTATTTATTACATAATAATATTGCTCATTTGATATTTTCAATTTGAGAACAAATTAGAAATTGACTTTGAGTTCTATAATCATATTTACAGTATTTCTGTCATATCTACTTTCACTGGCTTTAATTCTTATGTCCAAAACTTTTATATATTTACTTTGACAGGCTTGATCATTTTCTTTGCTTCATGTTTCAGTAGGTTAGAGAATGTTTTCATACACAAATTTTCAAGAGGATTCGTGGTTAGTCTATTTTCTCAGTTCAAGATATATATATATATATATATATATATATATCTTACTTATCATTGTATCTAAAGGGCCTGACATCTAATAAGCATGGCTATATTTGCAGAACACATTAATTCAAAGACATTTTAGTACTTTCCCATATGAAAGAGTAAGATAATTTGGCTGGTCATAAAATTCTTTGTCAATAGTTGTTTTATTCTCCCTCAAAATTTCGTAAACATAAAATTTATTGCTATGAAGAAGAATAACCCTAGACTTGTCCCATTAATCCTTTTGCTACCTGAATTTTCAATGAAGTTTTCTTTGTCCTCCTAGTCCAGAAATCTTGCCTGGATGAAAGTAAGTTAATTATTTTTTCACGGATTTTTCTCCTGGAAGGGAGTGAGCCTTTAAATCATTAAACATGCCTCACTTCACCTCAGTGAAGGTTATTTTGTCTTATATCTTTAATTAATAATTTGATTCTATTTGTGTTATTTTTTTCTTTTCCTTTTCAGGAGAATAATTTTTTTTTTTTTTTTTTTTTTTTTTTTTTGGTTCTCTGGTTTTGGTTTCCATGTCTGTCATCTTCTCTTTCAATTTTTAAATTCCTTTGAGCTTTTTTTCTACATTCTAGGAGAAAAGCTCAAATTTAACTCTTAAACCATGCAATGATTTTATACAGCATTGATTATGCTCTCTACTGCCTCTAATTCGGATAGTAAAGTTTTTATGTAGTTTCAATCCTTATCTCATCAGTTCCTTTCTCATTGTCTCCTATTCTCTTTTTAATTTTATTATCATATCCTGTTATATTTCACTTTATCCTCTTAATTTCATTTTGGTACATTTTAATTGCTGCCTGCTCTTTCTGAAGGATATTTTAAAGTATTTATTTATTTATTTTGTATCTCTATACACATAGCATGGTGCTAGTTAGCCAGTTTCAAGCATAACATAGGGCAGTGCCATCTAAAGTGTGGTGCATAGACAGGTACAATCTGAAAACTGTTTGTTGGTGGTCAGCGATAAGATGAGTTGCTTATCTCTAAACTCTTATCAGTGCATAACGAGATAAGATAAACACTCTCAATTTATGTACTTGTTTCACTGCTGATTGGTGACAAGAAGTCCCAACACTAGTACTGTTCTGAACCACTCTCATTGCTCTAGATGATTGCAGAGTAACAAGATAGAAGGAAACTGCATCCCTTAGAGCTCCTTTCCTATCCTTGACAACCCTGCCTCTAGACCATTATATGAAAGAGGAATAAACGTCTTTGAAACACTGTATTTGGGGCTATCTTTATTTTTTTTTCCAGCTTTGCCTATACTTAAACTATACACTGTAATAGATCAGTTTCTGAAATAGGCTATTCCTTTGAGTCTTTCAATACTTGTCCCTTTCCTTTATTCTACAGTATTCATTTTCATAAACCCCATATTGGTTTTTTTCCATCTTTTCCCTCTTTATTCATTCTTGAAAATGGAAAGGTGTTTTCAGACAGAGTGTGCAGGTTGCCTTGGGTTATATTCTGTAACATAATGGAAAAATATCCTTTTCATCTATACAGCTGTGTGTGGGTGCAAGGAGGAAGGTAAACAGTGGTGAAGTTAGGTCAGGGAGCTTCATTCCAGTCCAATCCCTAGGTTCTATCACAATTTCACTTAACACATCTCTTCCCCTACACTCATCACATTGTTCTCTGATACTCTGAACTCATGCTATTTATTTAAAACTCAATGTCCATCATCCACTGTTATTAGAGTTCTTTATTTAAGCGTCTGCCTCCTCTGCCACACACACACCACACACACACACACACACACACACACACACCACACACACCACACACACGCAGGCTTTTCATTTTGCCAGGACCTGTGTGTTGGATAGGAGACGAGTATAAACCTATCCCGATTGCACCAAAGGTGAGGGACGTGCGAGAGAGATGAAGCTTGAAGGTTTGGGGCATGAAATCAAATATCAACGGGGATCCTAGCTTTTTCCCTATCATCTTCACAACAGGGCTTGGTGACTGACTGGATATTAAGGAAAAAGGAGAGCCAATACTTCAGGAAAATTCCCAAGTTTCTAGTGTGGATGACTGGGAAGTTGGAGAAGGTGATATTTTTTGAAGGAGGGGCAGATTTGGCTGGAAAGAGGATGATTTATGTTACATACACAATACTATTCTTACATCCAGGTAAAAATTTCTAGTAGGAAGATGTCTGTATACTCGAGAGCTGTGGACTGAGCGCATAGATTTCAGAATCACCAGTGTATGGGTAATAACAGAAACCAGTGTCATGGGTGGGACCAACTTAAGTAGAGTAAGAGAGACGGTGGCCCATGAATAATTCTAAGAAAACTGCTAAAGGGTCAAGTAGAGAAGGAGGGACAGGGAAAATGGACAAAGACGTAGCTAGAGAGGTATGAAAACTATCAGAAGAATATATTCATGGGAGCCAAAGAAAGAGACTGCTTCAAGAAAGAAGAGACAAATGCCTATTCGGAGGGTAAGCAAAATAAGTATTTAAATCAACCCTCTTGATTCTGGAATTAAGTTGACTACCAGCCTAGATTCTCAGTGTTATTCTGAGTTGTTTCTAAATCCTTTAATTTATATGTATTTTTGTGGGAAATCAAGAAATTCTGCAGTGGAAGCTGTTCTCCAGCTGACTTTCAAAACAGAAGTCTACACTAGAACTGGGTTTTTTGTTTTGTTTTGTTTTTAGTATTCTTGCAATCCTTCTTTTTTGGTCAAGGACCATTTGGTTGCAAATAATAGTATCCTATTCAAATTAGGGTAAGCCAAAAGTGGAATGTTTTTAAAATAATACAAGCGTAATTCATAGAACCCAAAGTCAGGAAGTCTAGTGAGGCCTCATGGGGGACTGGAATGAGGAACTGGAAAGTTGTCAGGGACCAAGATAGCCACTTTTTCTCTGTGTCTATCTCTCTCCAGACTCTGTGGTCTCCTGTCTCTGCTTGTCTTTGTTCATCTTCTTAATTCACTCCTCTCTGCAGTCCAGAGCTCTATTTCTCTGCGAACAGGAAAGAAAAGTGACCCACAAGGCAATTCTTCCTACCCTCTCTCTTTCAGCACAGTCTGAACCTACATAGCATTCCTGGATCCCTATTCCAATTTTCTAGGAGAAAGGAATTGATTGGCCAAGTTTGGGTCATGTGTCCATTCCTAGTCCAATCAGCTGTGAGAGGGTCAAATCCTGTGTTCTTTCTCCATTCTGAGAATGGAGAGTAGGAGAGCCCACTCTGAGAAAGAGGAATGGGCAGGTAAATTAACTAAACTGCTGCATCTTCCTCATGTCACCCAGTTCCCTTTTCTGCTGAACTTATTGTCTTCACATTTCATCTTGTATTTTCATTTCAGGATGGTCTCTTCTCATGATTCTCTGCTCTTATCTTTAAAAAGCCAGTGTTTATTTGTATCTTGTTAAAAATTATTCTGGTTGCCATTAAAAAATAATTTTTGAAGATAATGATCTTTATCTTCCAGTCCTCAGAAATGTGTTCCTTTTTTCCACCATGAATTTTCATAGGCCTAGAGGATTCCTCTTTTATACAGTATAGTTTCATACTCTTCAGAGGTTTTCTTTTCTTCTCTTGAAAAGAGGACAGATCTATAACCGATGTTTGCTAATAATAGGATATGTGGCTTGCACTTGCGTCTACTCACGAAGGCTTGGAAGAGACCCCCTATCAAAATAGTCTCAGTGGAGCACAAATTGATGTGAACAAGTTCTTGCCCAAACACCATTGTCTACCAGGCCTTCTTCTGGTGAACTGAGATGAATTTCTCCACCCTGGTGCCTTTCCCACTTATTCTCTAAACTAGTCAAGGGCAGAAAAATTTATAGTCCTCAACATGCAAAGTTCCAGAAGATCAGAATCCTTAAGATACTTTTATCTTTAATTTGTCAGAGCTTCATAGAGTGTATAGTAGATGTTCAATAAAGGTTTTAATTTGACTCTTTCTAAAATGCCAATTTGATCATGTCATTTACCTGCCTGCCTATAATCCTTTAATGTGTCCCTGAATGCAGAGAGAATTCGAGTTTCTTACTTTGGAATTCCCAGACCTTAAAAAACTGGCCCCTACTTCTCCCACTCATAGGAGAGAAGCTTTAACTATATCCTCATAGACATCCTGATGGGTCATATCAATCTACCTGTAGTCCCACCATATAAAATGCATTCTTACACTTCCATGTCTGTATTACCTGCGTCATTTCCTCTGCCTCAAATCTTTTTCCCTTCCTCCTTCTGTCTGCATGATAAAACCTCACTAAGCCTGGCAGCCTCAGGTCCATCATAGCCTCCAATATCTGGGGCAACTGGCAGAGTTAAATTCCCATCCTCTCTTCCCCTACAGCACCTGCATCTATGCTTCTATTAATGCACCTAATGCACCTTGTTGAAATCACTTTTTTATTTTTTACTTGTCTGTTTCCTAAATAGACTGGGAGATTTGTGGAGACAGAGACCACATATTTTCATCTTGGTATATCTAGCTTCTACTTGGAACCAAGTAAGAATTCCATAAATGCTTGATGAACAAATCCATTAGTGTCTAGGTATTAAGCTTGAAGATATAAAGACAAGAGTACTTAGGTTGGTAAAACAACCCAAAGTCATTAGTTAAATGTTAATTAATCCACTAGCTAACTGTTCAGTATAACATGATCAACTAATTTCCAGGAAGCTTGAGGAGCTCTAGAGCCTCTTAATCCTAATTCAGAATAACACATCTGGATCCATGCATACCAGCCAGCTGTAAATTATGTGGTCAGAGACAGGGAGGTAATTAAATGTGTGTGCACTGGCAAAGCTCCTTAGCCTTCTCTTCGTCACATACAACAAGAGAAAAATGGATTTTTCCAGTAGCTCATGAGGGAAACACTAATAAATACCCTCTTCTTTTGAATAACATTTTAAAGCTTACAAAGCGCTCTCACATCCCATGTAATCCTTAACACAATCCTGTGAGTTAGAGTATCATAAACCTACTTGATAGATGTGGACACTTTTAAGGCTCAAGAGGTAAAATGATCACTCTGTCGAAAGGCCATGAAAGTAGTACTCAAGCTCAAATCTTCAACTGCTATGTTTTAATCAGGGGCTCATTTCACTTAATCAGTTAGCAGAGAAACCCAAGAAACAAATACATTCAACAACTTGGTTCCCAGAAAACTACGTTATCAATAACAATTTATTGGTTTACACTATATATGCTATTCAGAGGGCTTCAAATCCTGTCATTTACTTCATACAACAGCCCTGAAGGTAGATGAACAAATGCCCTTATGCTTGTTTAGTTGACAAGAAGTCTGAGGTTCAGTGAGTCTAGGTAACTTTCCACAGCTTTTTTCAAAATTAGTGAGAGACCTGATTCCTGATTCTTTGCTCTATCCATTCCCCTTGTTAACCAATATCTTGATATAATTGAAAGGCTCAACAGTTATCAGAGAGTTAACCCACTCTTGAGAAATCAGGAAAGATAAATAGAAATAATTAGCTCATGTCTAGACAGCTCTAGACTTGTCTCAATAGCAGCAATGTCCTATGATGCTGTCCCTTTTGTCCTGATTCCTCAAGGGAGTGTCCAAAACAGATCTGTCATACTCCCTGTGATGCTTGATTTACAGCAGCTTAATGCTGAGTATGAGATGCATTTCTAGTTGAATAGGAAGTCCTATACTGTTAGTCTAGGGTGAATTTAAACAGTCATCTTTTAGGGGATGTATTTTGAGCTCAATGAATTTATACACTTCCCTCCCTTAGTTGAACTTTAAGCCTGGAATTTGTGTATTCCTTCCCTTCCATCTGAGCACACGCACGCCCCCCCCCCAAGTTGCATGTTCACTTCTATACTTGCACACACAGACCACAAATAAATACACACGTGACTTTGCATAATCATCCCCTTCCCCAAAAGGGAAGGCACATATGGACACTTAAGACATATCCATGTCCCTCCGGATGTCTCTCCTGCTCATTCCTACCCCACACCCCTTTAATTAAGTATACGCATACGCTTTTACTCACACACAAAATGTCAAGTTTCATTTGCTTCATACAACAGCCCTGAAAATAGATGGGACAAATGCCCTTATGCTTGTTTAGTTGACAATGATCAAGTTTCACAATGATCAAGAGTCACGTCTACTGTCAGGTTCTGAATGTGCATGGCAAATTCTTTGAACTTCACCCTAGGGACTGAGATTGCTCCTCAGGCCAGAGAGGAGGGAGGATTTTTAGAACCCGGAGCAGGGAGAACAGGGCAGCACAGTCGGAATGTAAGATGGGAGACTCTCTTATTAACAAAGTCAAAGGCCGGAAAATAGTTCAATCAAGAGCACCCATTCATAAATATCTCCCTGACTCAGATAACACAATACTTTAGAAAATTTCCCTGACAAGCTTAGCTTGGACATTCTTAGGGTTCTCTTCCATCTAAGAAAAAGTCTACATGGAGTAGAGACAATTGAACATTGGAAACGGACCTCAATTTAAAGCCCAGACCTATCTCTTAAACTCTCTGGGCTTCAGTTTCCTCATGTATAAAAATGAAATGATAATACCACTTAGTTTTGTAGTGAGAATTAAATAAAGTGTGACAACTTATATAAAGTACCTACCACAGTCTCTGACACACAGTAGGCACTCAATTAATGATAGGATGAGTGTTATATTATACTCTATAAACACATGAGATGTTACACAAAGCCAAGTTGTCTAAGGCCATGTATGGGGTGCTTCTACAAAGAAATGGCATTTCAGCTGAATTCCTCATTGCAACATTTTTTAAAGATGGGAGGAAAAAACAAAAATGGGATTCTTGATTAAAAATTTAGTCAAAGATTTCAGAATTCTTTGCATGGGGCTTTGATTTCCAAATAGCTAGAAAAAAAGATTTTTGCTTTGCCAGAGAAATTGAACTTAACCATATAAGTTTTGGTAGAAGAAAAAAAACAACCCAGATTTCCCAGCAAAGCTGACAAATAGGATCCAAGAATCTGGAGATGTCAGTGCTTTTCTAAAAAGGTAGTAACCTGGAGTTAGGTGAGACTAGAAAGAGTATTCACAAGGCAAATTGTGGTAACAAACAGCCAGTGTAACTCTAACCTCACCATGTATGTCCTCAGTAGTTTTTATGTTGCCTGTAGAAAAATAAGAAAGGATGTTTCAAAGATCAAATGATAACTTGAACGATCTGCACCTCAGACCACCAGGCAGTGAGGTCCCTATGGTAGAGTGAAAATGAATTAGACTTGGAGTCAGATGTTTGGAAAACTTAGGTAAGCCTTAGTTTCCCCATCTATAAAATGAAAAAATGGGGTTGATATTTGTGTTCATCTAGTGTCTTATTATAAGAATTAAATGAGATATTGCACATAATGTGCTTAGAACAAGGCTTAGAATATCTAGTAGTGGTAGTTATTATTTTTACCCAACTCATAGGTTTATTGTAGTGAAATAAATACATTATAAAATATTATTTTTAGTTTTATAAAGCATGCTTAATATCAGTTAGATGTATTTTGAGTGGGGGAGGGGCTCCTAACCCATATGTTCACTTTCATCCAACGTGGACCTCCATACAATTTTTTATTTTTACTTTTTACATCTGAAAAATTGGAATGTGGGCAGGCTCCTCCTCCTACTCTCTACTCCCCTGCTTTCATAATCACCCAGCTCTACTGTGCTTCATTAAAGAGAACCACTCCTACCCCACCTCCACAAAATGTCAAAATGAAACATGGTTTTACCCAGAAACTGCTTACCAGCAAAATTTGTAAAATATTTTTGCTCATCTGTCAGACTTTTTGGCCAAAATGGCCATCCTACAAAGCTGTACTAAAGTATGAAATAAACCTTTCCATAAAACATTTAATAAAGTTGTAAAAGTTACATAGCTCATAATAAGCAACCATAGAAAAGCACGTAGCCCAGCTCTCGGTCATTAACTTTCCTTAAGGCTTGGAGGAAAACTCAAGCCATTCTTTCAAACTGCCCAACTTACAGTGTGGAATTGAATCAAGGGTATTGTTCGCAGGATTCTCTCTACTTTGAAGCCAAAGGGATTTCACAATTGTTTCGCTGAATTGAATCTAAGATGATCAGATTCTGATCACTGAGGTAAAATTATCTTGCGGAGACTTACTCAATCTCCTGGAATTCCTGTGTTAGGTTTGAGAAGAGAGTGGAATTTTTTTGCTTATTTCTCTAAGTGTGATGTTAAGCAAGAAATGGGTATTGTTTCTGGCTGCGCAGCATCCAGTTCTCCTTCCGAACAATGTCCTCTTTCCTTTCAGGGAGATTCCATTATATGGATTATTGGAGGTTTGGGGTGTCCCCAAAAATCAGGTGCCACCTTTCCCCAGACCAGGATGAAGCATGTGACCAAGCTAATCAGATCATGCCTCCCAGGATCTACTACCATGAATCTGATCAGAACGAAAGCAACAGGCAGCAGATAGGAAATTAAAAGTTGGTGCCCACTGGTTGTCGCATTGAACAGTGGCATCTTGATGGGTCCGTTCAGTGGTTCCTGCTGCCCAGTCCCACAGACTTGTTCAGAGCCCTCTACTCCTCAGACTCCAATGCCTGGCAATCTCCTTGATTTTGTAAGTACCTTGTATCCCTCCAGTAAATTCCTTTTCTTCTCAAGTGGTCTACGGTTGTTTATGCCAAAGGATCCTAACTGCCACAGAGTATCAAGTAATAGTTGTCTTTGATTCCTAGTTATTTTCAAGAAAAGAAACACACGTGGTGCAGGAAGACACCACCCAAAATAAAAATTATGCAATGATAACTTGCCTACCTCACCATTCTTCCATCGAAAAAACAACAATGACTAAGGTTTGTCTATTACAAATTGTACTAAAAGAGATTAAACCAAATGGTTGTCAAAATACAGAAGGGTTTAACAAAAGGAAAAGCATAAAACTCATATCAAAAAAAGTTAACTGAGGAGGTATAGACAAGAAGTTTCTATTCCACACAAAATGATTTAAAATCCCCTAATAGCTGAGAACTTCATATAAATATTTGCCTAATGGCTTGAAAGGCATTGAGAAGAAATGAAATCCCTGCGAATTGAAACCTTATAGATTACAGTTGGTGGCTCCAAATTGTTTGAGGTTAAGAGGATTTATAATTTATAAAAGGCTAGTATTGTTAGCCCTTGCATAAAACAGCTACATCTCACAGGCTCATTTTTACCAGGAGCAGTTCCCTGGAGCCAAAATGATATACAAAATGCAATGCCAGCTTCTATACTTTGTTCAAATCCCCTCGCCTTTCAGGCCAAGATATCTTAAGTGAAAAAAAAATCAGAAACTTGGGAAGTAAACTGGTATTTAATACAATTCCATCAGATCCTTTTCTCTCCCCCTGAAGTCTTACTCACTGAAGAAATCTTAATTAAGGAGAAGGCAGGGAATTGGTCTAAATGCATATGTGATGTATTAAATATCTGACAGACCATTTGCTCGCTGACCTTGCCAGGGAGCCAGGATGCAGCACAAGCCTGTAACTAGGCTCGAAGGCAGCCTGAAGCCAGGCTGCTGTCTTTTTAAAACTCTCGGAGGTTCACATTGTAGGTTTCCTTCCAGTTTCCAGTGGTATGAGAGACACCGCCAGTATAAATCTTGTTGTCACAAAAGAACAAGTTATAGTATATATTCAACCACACACACACAAAAACTTTCAAATAACATTAACTTAAACCCACAAAACCAAGGGGAGTCAGAAGCAAAGTTGAATCTCTGTCCTTAAGTCACCCCATTGTGTTTAGATCTTAAAGAATACCCAACTCATCAGAGGGCATCACCACGGCTGTGTCTGCACAACACTGAGACGAAAAGTCAAACTGGTTAAAGAAAAGGAAAAAGGAGAAAAGAAAAGGAGAGGAAAGAAACAAAAAGCAGAGAATCTTGTAGCTCGTCTGGTTGACAAAGAAAATATAAACCAGTCTCTTTTATAAATTTTCATCTCAATGTGTGGAACTATATCCTCTGTCCAGCTGCCACAGAGCACCAAATGCTGAAAGAAAGGGAAGATGAAGCTTGATGCAACTTGGAGATTTCATTTCTACCAAGCAAAGGTTTTTATAAAACAAGTGTTACTATTATTTGATTGAACAGTGTATATCCTTTCTTGACTTATTCATGAATCATATCTTCTAGTTTCCCAGAGTCACGTGACCTAAATAGTTAAGAGGCCTGGCTATCTTTGGGAATCCATTCTGAAGAACTACAAGCATTATCAAATCTGAGACAGAAATGCTGTATCTGAGGCAGTAAATCTTAATTTAAGATTAAGCTCAGGTCAAGGACCTGAGCTTTAGAGCCATAAAGACCTGGGTTTCCAACCCAAGCCAGCAGTCACTTGAATCAGCTGTGTGACCTGGGACAGGGTGCTCACCTCTCTGAGTGATGAATGTTTCACTTACAACATGAACGGAGTAACTCACAGGGTTGCCAAGAGGATTAAATGAGAGATTTGTGAAGCCCTTAGCACTATGCCTGGAGCGTGGTAAACCTTCCATAAATGGTACCTACATCTGTGAGCATCAAAATTTCCAAAGAGGAAAAATAAGACAAGACATCTTTAACATCAAGACTGGAAGATGCTGAAAGTTTCTAGATGCAAAGAGAATTTGCTTTCATTACATGGAAAGTAACTTTCACACAAGGAAAAGGCTGCAAAAGTGAATCATTCATTCCACAGATATGCTAACTATGTGCCAGGCATTGGGGAATTCAAAGATGAATAAGATAGAAATACGGTCCCTGCCCTCCAGAAAATAACAGTCTGGAGGGCATCCAGACACAGACAAGGGCAATTACAGCAAGCGGTCTGGTCAGGGTCCCATCTCTCTCACACAGTGCCCTGGTGCTTCCTCCCCCAACGCCCCCCAGAAACCACACCATGCCTCCGTGCTCACACCCCACTTCCTGCCGATACAGGAAGAAGACTTGAAATCTTTGCCCCAGGCGTTGCTGGGCCAAAAGAGCTTCATAAGTTGAGCAGACAGTTTCCAACCAATGACTGAGCCTTAGGACTTGACCCTGTTTTAGGCTGCTGTTATGAACGAAATTGTCTCCCCTCACAATTCATATGTTGAAGTCCTAACCCTCAGTACCTCAGAATGTAGCTGTATTTGAAGATAGGGCCTTTACAGATGTGCTTAAGTTAAAACGAGGCCAATTTAAGGCAGGCCCTAATCCAATCTGACTGGAGTCCTTATAAGAAGAGGAAATTTGGAGACAAAAAATAGAAACACCAGGGATGCATGCACAAAAAGCCACGTGAGGACACAGTGAGAAGGCGACCATCTTCAAGCCGAGGAGAGGCCTCAGGAGAATCCAAAGCTACCAACACCTTGATATTGAACTTCTAGCCTCCGGAACAGTGAGAAAATAAATGTCTGTTGTTTAAGCCACCCAGTCTGTGCTACTTTCTTATGGCAACCCTAACAAACTCATACAGTTGCTTTCCTAGGTGAAGCGGGGGGTGCAGTGGAGAAATAGGAACCTTTGTGCCCAAGAGAGGACAGAAGTGTATTGAGCGAATGGCAGAGAACGTTGATGCTGATTTCAAAAGCACGTGATGCCCCGTGAAATGAGCCATCTCTCTGAACAGGTTTGCTTAATAAGGATATTGCCCAACAGCACTTTTACCCACACAAGCACATACATAATTATCAACAATTAGTTCAATGGGATATTTTCCTAGTCCAGTGAGCCCAGCCAGATGTCTGCAACAGAACAGTGCCAAGCATATAATATTAATGGCTTATATTTTATTGAGCACGTACTACATGGAAAGTAACTTTCATTACCTGGAAAGCACTTTACATGTTTTAACAAATTTAATCTTCACTACAGCTTATGCATTAGTTCCCTAGGGCTTCTAAAACAAATTACCACCAACTGGGTGACTTAAAGCAACAGTAATTTATTATTTCACAGTTCTGAAGTCCAGAGGCTGGACCACAGGAGGGAAATCCAAAATTAAGATGTCAGCAGAGCCTTGCTCCTTCTGAAATCTATAAAGGAGAATTCTCCCTTGGCTCTTCCAGCTTCTCATGGTTGCTGGCAATCCCTTGTGTCCCTGGCTTGCAGCTGTGTCACTCTAATCTCTGCCTCATTCGTCACACGGTGCCCCCAGCCCCCACCCCAACCCCCTGTGTGTTTGTTTTCTCGTAAGGACGCCAGTCATGGGACTAAGGCCCACATTATTCCAGTATGACCTCATCTTAATTCAACCAATTACATCTGCAAATACCCTATTTCCAAACAAAGTTACATTCTGAGGTTCTGGCTGGACATGAATTCTGGGGGACAAAATTCAAGCCAGCTTGTTGTTATATCAGCTTTAGAGATGAGAAGACCTGAGCACAGAGATGAAGTCACTTCCCAAGTTTGCCCAGACAATCAATGGCAGAGCCAAGATACAGCTCCAAAGTCCATGTTCTTAACTGCTACGCTCGGCTACCTATCAAAAAATATTTCCCAGATGAACAAATAAGTAGTCATAAACGGTCGAACGCTAGCATGTTCAATTATGGTCCCAGTTTCACTCCTCATCATCCCTTTCTAAGACCACTGCACCAGCCTCACAAGTAATATCCCTGTTCTCCCTTCTCCCTTGTCAAGTCCATGTGACCACCAGTGTGTCTTTTCAAAACACAGATTTTACTACTGTTCTTAAAAATCCAAATTCCCAACTTAGCACAGCAAGCCATAGCCTTTGCCCTTTGGACTGAAAGCTCCATGTAGACAGAGATTGTGTGCATTTTTGCTCCCCACTATATCCTTAAGAACAAACACAGGTCCCTAATACCTAGTAGACCCTCAGAAATCATTGTTAAATAAATGGAGAAATGAATGAATGAATGAATGAATGATCTGGGTCAGTCTACAATTCCAACCTCAGATCCTGATGCAGCTGAGTGCTTTTGCTGATGCTGTGCCCTAGGCCAGGAGTATTGTAATCACTGCTTAGGACCCAGCTCAAACCTCCTCTCCCCATTAGGTACATTTAGACAACACACGCACACACATCCCATGCAAAAGTTGCTTCCACTCACAACCTTGTGATGTCACCGATGATGTAATATGTTGGGTTTCTTCCTAAGTCCACTCTTGAGAGGTCCTTGGGGGCAAGGGCTGTGTCTTCTCTGTCATATGTCATCAGGGATTATCAGAGAGTAGACACTTGACAAACGTTTGCTGGATAAACTACTGAATGAACAGTCTAATGTCAGTGCGTACATAAACACAGCTTTTATTTCTATTTTGACTAGGGCTTGACTGTGCATATACGGAATCCAATTCCCAAATGATGAGGCAACTTCTTGGCTTTCCAAACCACCCGAGCGCAGATGTCACACAGCTAAGAGAAGGTTGAAGCCAAAGGTTCAAAAACAGACAGCCTAGGGGTAAACTTATTACAATGCAGTGGAGGCCCTGGGTCCTCCCTGGATTCCTATGTGTCTATGTGATGGGTAAGCGAGGTGAAGAGATGAAGAAATGGTCAGTGCGATTCCAGCCCTGAGGACTGCTTTTACATAACTGACGTAGCTTTATAGCTTTGTTGTTTTTTTGATCGCATCTGGAGTCCATTTCAAAGTTAATAGGCCCACTTACTTCCCACTTAACATAATTATGGGGATAGCATGGCACGGAGATAGAGAGCACGGGTTTTGGAATCAGAGAAACCAAACGTGCTCTAGTGACCGCATCTGTGACATGCCTGTGAGCAGGTAGGAATATATGTATGCACGGATATGCTTTCCTTGGCCACACATCCTCCTTTTTTCACCCTATTTCAAAGCTCTCCTTCACAGCAAGCCTCTCTAAAGAGTTACTGACATATATTTATACATACGCCCCACCTCCTCACCTCACATTCTCTCCAGAACCCCAGTTAGGCTTCTGTCCCCTCACACTGAAGTCAGTTCCACCAAGTTCAACCCTGTCCTGCATGTTGTCACCTCCCTGTCCTTATCTTATTTACCCTTTCAGCACTAGTCCACACATAAGGACCACCTCCCTTGCTTGAAGTATCTCTCTTCTCTCTGGCTACTGTTAACCCTACTTCCTCCTAAGCTGTCTCTCCCCACCATCTCCCGGACTGTCCTTCTGGCCTCAAAATCCTGGTGTGCCCCAGGACTCAGGCCGGGCTTTCTTTGCCTTCCTGTTTCTCTGCCACTGGGTCTTGTCCAGTGGTCTTACTGGACAGGCTGATGACTCTGCCTGTCCTGGCTTTGTCCTTGGACTTCTCACTCACCTACGTAACAATTCCCTTGCCAGAGAGATCATGTAGAATAGAAGGAAGCATGGGGCCCATAGAACCAGAGTGCCTGAGTTCTTATCTTTACTCTGCCACTTTTTGAGAATTTATAAAACCTGTTTCTTCATCTATGAAATGGGGATAATGCCTCATAAAACTCTTCTGAAGATTAAATAAGTTGATATCTTTAAGGAATGTATACCAGTTTTAAGAACTTGGTAGGTACCCAATAAATGACAGCAATCACTATCACCAGTAGTAGCAATAGGAGTGTCTTCTCTTAGATATCAAAGAGGCATCTCGAAGTTAATGTCCCTAAAATAGAACTCTGGGTTCTCCTATTAAAACTCATTTCTACTTTGGTCTTCTCACATCCTTATCATATTATCTTATTTTCTTCATATAACTTATTACGATCTGAAATTTCTTCATTTATGTCTTCAGTTGTTCATTGTCTGTACTACCCCCAGCTAGGAAGCTAGGATTTAAGCTTCACGAGGGCAGGGCCATGTCCATCTTGTTCACTGCTGAATTCTGCCACTTCAAACAGTGACTCACATTAACATATAGTAGATACTCAATACACAGCTGCTGAATAAATGGATGGAGGAATGAGTGACTGAACAATCTGACGTGGATTTGGTACCTATACCCAGCACTCACTAGTTATGGAACATTAGGAAAGTATTTAACCTTTATGAGCCTTAGTTTGCTCGCCTGTTAAATGCTTCCTTACAGGATTACTATGCACATTAAATGCACTTAACATGCACAGCACAGTGCCTGGCCCAGAGCAAGGCTTCATTATGTGGTAATGAAAAAATGAAGATAATCATTCCTATGAACCACAGAATAGCCTTTAAGAGAAACTGGCATCTAAGGAGCATAAGTCGAGATAGTGCCAGAAAATAAAAAGTGTAGTATATAGAATCACGGACTTTTAGAACTGGAAGGAAACTCCAGGAAGAAACCTTTTAATCTATTTCAGCTAACATGTATGCAAACACATGTCTGGAGAACTAGGTGATCTGTCCAAGATCACAGACATAAAAATAGAACTAGAACCTAGATCCACAACTCCAAATCCATTTAACACAACACATTGCTCTACCTTTCTCCAATTACTTTGATTTGACAATTAATCTACATACACGTACCTCATGCATGAACTCCAGGTTGAATTGCTTTCCATATAAGGATACATTGCAACTCTTTGAAAAGTATTTCTGCAGCTGGCCAGATGTGAAAAGATGGACTAATGTGAACATATACATACCCATTATGTCTCTCTCCATCATTTCTTCTTTCCTTCTTTGGTCACCAACCATATGTTCAGTGCTGTGCTTGATGTAGAAGAAAACAAGTGGAAGACACAGTCCCAACTTTCAAGGAGTTCTGTGCACAGACTAGTGAGGAGGATATTTACTGATGTTTTTCACTCAGCACACTTGGTTGGTTACCCAACAAACAGATGTTGAGGCCCTGCTCTGTGCAAGATTCTAGAAATGCAGTTGGTGAGTTAGAGTGAGGTTAGGCTACTGTATCAAGGAGGACTGAAAAAACTCAGTGGTTTGAAGAAGACTGAAGTGAATTCCTTTCTCTTGTAACAATTCGAGGTAAGGTTCAGGCTAGTGGGTAGCTCTACTTCACTGGGTCGTTTGGAGACCCAACTTTTTTCCCTCATCTTCTGCCATCCTCTGAGGCTTTGGCATCCATCCTCTGCATAGTGGACACTGGGTCACAGTGGCAAGAACAGGAAGGAGTAATAGAAGTGACATCCATCATCTGTGCCCGCATTCTATTTGTAGAAACTTAATTAGGTGGCCACACATAACTACAAGGGAAGCTCGGTGATGTAGGCAGCTGGGCAGACATGTGCCTGTCTGTAATCTTATCACCATGGAAAAGACAGCCGTCTTGGCCTCAGTGACAAAGCCTTCACAGTATCCCACCAGGTGTGCTCACAACCTAGGGCAAGACAGAAAATCATCAAATCCTTACAAACTATGGTAAACATCACGAGGGAAAAGTAAATGGGGCCAGAGAGCAGAGAATGGGGAGACTGACTTGGTCAAGTCCAGAGCATTCAGGAAGCAGGAACAGCCTTCAGAAAGGTCTGGCAGCGGATGGAGAGGGACAGTTTAGAAATCCAGACTCTGGCTTCCCTGGTGGCGCAGTGGTTGAGGGTCCGCCTGCCGATGCAGGGGACGCGCGTTCGTGCCCCGGTCCGGGAAGATCCCACATGCCGCGGAGCGGCTGGGCCCGTGAGCCGTGGCCGCTGAGCCTGCGCGTCCGGAGCCTGTGCTCCGCAAGGGGAGAGGCCACAGCAGTGAGAGGCCCGCGTACCGCAAAAAAAAGAAATCCAGACTCTGGAGCAGATTTCTGAGTTTGAGTCTTAGCTCTAGAACTTACTAGCTGTATAATCTTGTATGAGTTATTTAACCTCTTGAGCCTTCGTTTCCTCACTTGAAAAACAATAATTATTATTATTATCACATTATAGTAATTATTGTTATCATCATCATTAGTCTATTGTAGTTTCCTTTGTTACGAGGATTAACTGTAAGTGCTATGCCATAGGCACCTACTGAAAACAGCCAACACTTCCTAGGGGTTTGGGGAAACATACAACAGGAGGTCAGGAGTTTAGCAAGCAGTAATCTAGGTGAGTTACCTAGTGGTGGTTACTTGGGATTTTCTGGACAAAAGCACAGGCATTTATTCCTCTGAGTAATTCAAGAGTTTCTGTCTTTCAGTCTGTGAAAAAGCCCAAGCGGACTAAGCGTACCCAATATGTGCCAAATGAGGAGAAATGTCTACCCAGTAAATCGTTGAGCTTCTGCCACAGGAGTGCGTACAAATGTTATTTGTGCTCTGTACATGTGTATGGGAAGTTATCAAGGGATGGCAGGTGGGAAACTCAACCTGTGCACTCAGGGGGATATTCATATTCTTTTGTGCCTCTTTCTTTGTGTTTCAAAAGCCCACTAGTCCCAGTTCTAAGTCCCCATTACACTATACATTTGGGGTATTCAACCATGGTTACTTTGGGGTCTCCCCTCGCACCTGGCACTAGGTGGGTTCCAGGGTGTTAAGGAGCACCCTGACACAGGGAAGCCCCTTTATTCACCAATCACTGTCCCGATCGGTTAGTTCTGACCTGTGTTTTCTCTGTGCAGATGGTCTCCTCAGGTCGTGGGATTGGGACTGTGCCTTTGGAGAGCTCATTGTTTACTCTTGGCCTCCTCCGCTGCTGTCCCCTCTGGGATCAGGCCACCTCCTTGGAGAACTGCCAGGGAGTGATGGTGAGGAGAAGCCTGCTCACAGAAACCACAAACCTCTGCCCCCTTCCTCCAGTCTCAGAATTATTTTTTTTTTTAGTCTGGGAGATCTCACCATTTATGGTTTCCTAAAGGCCATTCCCCCTCTGCTCAAACTCTCTAGACCAGGGGTCCCCAACCCCCGGGCTGTGGACCGGTACCAGTCTGCGGCCTGTTAGTAACCGGGCTGCACAGCAGGACGTGAGCAGTGGGCTAGCGAGCGAAGCTTCACCTGCCGCCCCGCATGGCTCCCCATCGCTCACATTACCACCTGAACCATCCCCCCGCCCCACCCCGTCCATGGAAAAATTGTCTTCCACGAAACCAGTCCCTGGTGCCAAAAAGTTTGGGGACCACTGACCTCCCACTGAGTGGGCAGAGAAGGACATGTGATAAATTTCTGCAACAGTGTAGTGAGCCTGTGATAGATGTAGGTGTGGATGCTCCAGGGGAGGGAATTCTGTCCAGGTTCGAGGTATATCTGGAAGGTATTCTTTAACAGGTAATGCCTGAGCTGAATCTTCAAGGATAAACTGAATGTAATCCAGCGAGGAAAGTGGAAAAGTGCATTCCAGGCAGGGAGGTCATTTTGAGCAAACCCAGAGACCAGGAGAGCCCTGATGCTGCCTAGAAGGCAACTGACTAACTGCCAAGTGCCAAGTAGGAAGAGGTGAGAGATGAGACTGGAAAACAGGTCACCAGGGCCTTGTGGGGCCATGCTCAGAAGCTCAGACTCTCAGACTTTCTTTTGTAATCACTAGCAAGTCACTGAAGCGTTTTAAGTAGCAGTGACAGAGTCTGATGTGAATTTTATGTCAACTGTAAGGAAAGAGCACACAGAGAAGCTGCAGGGACACCACTTACAAAATTATTGCAAAGATCAAGGTGAGGGTTGACCGGGGCTTGAACTACAGCAATGGGAGAGAAAGGGAAGGAATGAATGGATTGAATACATTATTAAGAGATAAAACCAATAGGCTGTGGCAATTGATTGAGTGGGGTAATATGAGGAGTCTTGGATGAGATCAAGAAGCCAAGGATGACTTCCAGCTTGGGTGATTGGGTGATGCCAACTAAAACAGGAATACCAGAGAGGGAAGAAGATGAATTTGGTCTTGGACATGCCAAGTTTTAGATGCCTGTGGAATATCCAGATGAAGATAATACAGGAAGTGGGGCTGTTTGTAAGACCTTCAAAGTCCCAGGCACTCTTATTTCTGGAAGCCCCATCCGACATCATAGCAAATATATTAAAATCTACCGACATCCCACATTAGATCTAACTTTTGCAATAAAAATGGGAGAGGATTTTTATAATTTTGATTTTTGAAATTATTTGCAACTCATTTAATTTTTGACTGGTTATGGTTTTTTAATTGTTTACAAATTGAACTTTTTAAGTAATAAATTTACTTTTGTAATGAAACTGACATAATGCTGTATTTTAAATAACACATTAACTTAGCTTCTGCAGGGTTGTTTTCATATTTTGGAGTTAATTATTCATTTATTTAGGTCTCACAGGAGTGGTAGCCCCTTGAAAAGCTCATAGGCTATAGCGCCAAGCTCATCACACCTGACATAAAACTACCTTGTGAGCAGACAGTTGAACATATAGGTCTGATGTTCAAGGAAGAGAGAGATTTACGAGGCAAAAAAATATGTAAGTTCTAGGTAAAACCATAAGAGTGAACTTAATTGGCCCAAGAAAACATATAAATTGAGAAGAGAACTGGACTAGTGAAGAGAAGAATACCAACATCTAAAAGAAGATCAGAGGAACACAGATTTCACAAAGGAGATGGTAAAAATGGGGAGAAAAGTGGGGAGAAAATGAGAGCGGAGAACCAAGAGAGCGAAGAATATCAAAGAGATCACAGCTGATCATTGAAGTGGTACCAAGTGAAGAGGAGTGGTCCATCCAATACAAAAGGGACTGAAAATGTCTAGAAGATTAGGCTAGTGCTCTTAGCTGCTGTGGGGAGGCCATCATAGATTGTAGAGGGAATATCTCCAAGGACAGGGAGTAGTAAAAGCTAAGGGTTGGGAGGGTTGAAGGATGAAAGATGAGAAAGTAGAAGTTTGGATAAGATCAGATAACTGAAGGCCAGTAGTTGGAGTGAGACATTGCTCAAATTGAGGTCATCTGTGTTTGTTTAGAATAGAAAAGTTTTGAGTGCTCTTCTGAGCCAAGGAGAAATATCTAAGACAGGTGGAGATATTAAAGTTAATAGAGAAAGGATGTAATTGGTAGACTAATGGCCTAGAAGAAAGGGGTGGAGTAGAGCAAGAGCCCAGGGCCAGCGTCTCCCTTGATTGGGTAAAAGGATGTCTCATCTCCTGGCGACAATTGTTGGGAATTCAGCGTATGCTCATTTGTACCATTATTTCTCCATTTTTGAATGTGTCCTGTCTCCCAACAGGGCCATGAAGTCCAGAGAGGGTCTGATCTCTTAACCCAGACCTTTATGCCACATGTAGTACAAAAGAACCCTTTTTAGGGTTAAAGGACCTTTGAGATCATGTAGAAAGTCCTCTCTCAGTCATTTCTTAGAAGGAAAAATTTCAAAGAATATATATTTATGTCTTCTAAGAACATAATAGTGGAAGAGACTCTCCTGATTCCAGGGGCAAGAGTCTCTCTTTCTTGTAATTCACGTAATTAGAAGAGAAAGAGGAGAGGAGAAAGAGGTGGAGGGTCTATAACTTAAAAGAAATGGAATCTCCCTTCCTAATCAGTTACATATGAATCATCTGTGAGTTTATCCAAACCCTGTTTGGCCCTATTGATTGCATTCATTTCTTCAGCAAACATGTGTGTGGGCTTTCCTATGGGGAGTGACCAATTCTGAATGAATACTATTCAATACATAATGCCAGTACAGATGAATCAGTTTGCAGGGCAGAAACAGAGACACAGATGTAGAGAACAAACGTGTGGACACCAAAGGGGGAAGCGGTGCAGGGGGAGGAATTGGGAGATTGGGACTGACATGTACACACTGATGTGTATAAAACAGATAACTAATAAGAACCTGCTGCATAAAAAATAAATTAATTAACTAAATTTTTAAAAATACATAACACCAGTCTCTCTTCTTTACCCCCAAATACTTCCTTCCAACTTTGAAGGGTGCCTCACTGCTCGACCATTCTAGAATTTGATGAGCAATTCTCTGCTGCCCCTTTCCCAAGCGTTTTCCCTCCACCACAGAGCAGATACAAATACAGTTCACTTTGAAGAGTCTCGGGTTGGCTCTAGGATGGGAGTGGGTTTGGATTGGTTGTGTGGCGTGAGCTACAGAAGATGAGAAACCAGCATACTGACGTGATCCCGTATTAGTCAGGAAAATTCTAAGAAACTGTTCCCAAAGAGAGGCGGTAAGAGGATTTTTTCTCCTCTATTAGACTTATATAACTCGTAAAATAACAGGCTGCCATTTTAGAATAGTTGGTGTTGGCATGCTGTTGTGAAAATTACATGAAACTATTCTTTTTAGAAAATACTACTTCAGGTTTTAGGTTAAAGCTTGATGCCAAACACAGATGAGTATTTGGTTTACACAATTATCGCCTTTTTCTTAGAAGTAAAGGCAAAACCTCAAAACATGCCACAGCAGAAAAGCTATTTCTGTCACTGGCTAACAACTGAAGGACATCCATAAACCTTTGGAAATTAATATCCCCTAGGAAAATCTATTTGACGAAAGTCACAAGGAAATTATTAACTAGAGTTAAGTCACTGACAAGAGATATTATTAATGATCTCATCAAAATTTCAAGTGCATTTAACTATCCCATTGCAAGCCTTATTATTGATGACCCAGCGAATACTGAACTATTTTACAGTAGTTACTTGGCTAGAGATCAAATGAAAAAAGATGAAAAGCTTAAGTTCTAGGTAATTCCATAATTCTTTAGGCTTCACACAATTAAAAAGTTAAAGTCATTAGCTTTTCTGTCTCCCTCTCCTCTAAATCTACCCATTGCTAATACAGTCGGTTTCTTTTCATTGTTAATTGTCCCTTGATTCTCTTCCAAATGCTGACGCAGGCAGGACTAAAGTCAGAAAAATCCTGCAAGCCTTGGTTTTCCAAAAGCAGTTCAAGAAGCACAGTCTATTTTCAGATTGGAAGAGACACTTTCAAGTATACTGGGTCTTCAATCGCCATCCCTCAAAGACGTTTTCCACAAGGGAGGGAGGCATTCTCCTTCCCACTCAATTCTCTCTCTGAGATCTCGACCCAACCTTTAGGTTGACACCAGGTTAAACTTTATGCTTTGCCTTCTAGCACCTTTGTCAAGTGCTAAATCTTGATCAAGCACTGATGTTGCGTAATAAATTGTATAGATATAGGTAAAGATATAAATATAGTGCTTTTTTTGAAAAGAAACCTTTTCAGAAATAGAGTTTTTTGTAAGGTTTTTCTAACTTGTAAGTTGATCTGATTACCTAAGACAATTTTGTTCTCACCTCAGAGGCCCTAGTTCAACAACATTTATTGAGTTTCTATAATTCACGTAACACTGTACTAGGAGCTGGAGAGACAAAGGAAATGTGAAATGGTTCCTAGCATTCAAGGAGATCCAGAAATAAAAACAGGCCATTCAATACTATGGAATGCCAGAAAATCTAGGACACAGAGAAGAGTGGAAACCTAGCCCAACATGGAAGGAATGAAGGGCAGTGCAAGGAAAGTGCCCTGAAAGGGGTGGTGCCCATGCTAAACCTTGAAGAATCGGTAGGAATTAAGGAGGAAGGAAACTTGCATTTGTTAGTGTCTACAACGAGCAAGTGCTTTACACATGGTTTTCCATGAAATCCTTTCAATGACCCTAGAGAAACATTATTATGTTCTATTTGCAGATGAGGACACCGAGGCTTAAAGAGAATATATAACTTAGTCAACTTGCAAATGGCAGGCGTGGGACCCCAAGCTTCTGCGCGTAACCACTGTAGTCTGCCATCTCTGGCGTTAACCCCCCATTCCTGTTCCCGAGGTCTGCCATTCTGATCTCTGCAAAACTTTTAGACAATCCCTCTCCGCACACAGACTTGGCAAACCACTTGCTGCAGTGTGTTGCAGCCAGTTTTCTGTGGGTCACTGTGGATGGCCACAGAAGATCAAATATTCTCTGAGACAGAAGCCCTCCTGCAGGGTCAGGAACCCCTCTCTTCCACCGTGTATGGCATTCAACGCATGGACCACATCCTTTGGCACTTTATTAAACGATGCTTTCCTTGTTAATTGGTCCAGTCATTTGTAATAAGATGGAGGATTTTTTTTTCGTCTGTGCAGCTGGTCAGAGCATTCTTTCAGAGGAAGGACCATCTTTTTTTTTTTTTTAATAAATTTATTTATTTTATTTATTTATTATTTTTGGCTGTGTTGGGTCTTCGTTGCAGCACGCGAGCTTTCTCTAGTTGCAGCGAGCGGGGGCCACTCTTCGTTGCGGTGTGCGGGCTTCTCATTGCGGTGACTTCTCTCGTTGCGGAGCACAGGCTCCAGGCGCGCAGGCTTCAGTAGCTGTGGCACACGGCCTCTAGAGCGCAGGCTCAGTAGTTGTGGCTCATGGGCTTAGCTGTTCCCCGGCATGTGGGATCTTCCTGGACCAGGGCTCGAATCCGTGTCCCTTGCATAGGCAGGCAGATTCTTAACCACTGTGCCACCAGGGAAGCCCCAGGACCATCCTTGATAGGAAAATGTCTTGAGAAGTCATCTTAGGATAGATGAGTCTCCGTGGGGCATACATGTCAGCTGGTGCCAAAGCTTCAAAGAAGGGAGCTTCGCAAATCCACGTTAAGACAAAAGGGGTATTGGAGGAAGAAATGGAGGGGAAAGGGAGGGGTGAAAGGGGCAAGGGAAACACATGGTGTGATATGACTTTTCTGTGACCCTCAATTTCCCAGCTAAATCTCTTGTCACACTAAATGCTCAGTGAGATTACTGGACTTATGAAAACCAGTGAAGGAGCAGCTCTGTACACAGAAGCCCAAGCAGAAGGGGTCCCCAAAAGATAAGTCATAATTCCCAAAGAGACAACCAAGAAGCAGAATGTGGTTGATTTATAGAGGTGTGTGTGTTTCGATCCATCACGATGTTTTCCTGCTATTTTCATTTCCTGTTGTTTTTAATCGGAATGAATTTGACAACATTGTAAAATTTAGCAGATCTCACTTTTTAAAATGCAGACTTTCAGCTTTTCTTGAAAACAAGGAAACAATGTGGCAATTCTGGGTCTACAATACCATAAGGAAACAACTGGCGAGGTTGCCCTGTTAGATGAGGCACACACTCCAGTTTGCCACGGTTCCCACCACTCCCTTTTACCCTATATAACTGAGTGAACCTAACCAATTTCCTTCATTTGCCCTTCATTTGACCCCTGCTGTAAGGCTGAGAAACTATAACAGATCTCTTGGTGGTGGCAATTGGGGTTGCAGGCAGTTTCTTCTTGAAGACAAGGGTTGTACAGTTATGCTTTGTTTCTGCAGCTAGGGAAAGAAAATAATTATTAAGTACGTAATTTAAATACGTTGAATCCTCACCAAAACTGTGGTAGGTAAACATCACAATTATCTAAATTTTGCAAATGGTAGGTAAACATCACGATTACCTAGATTTTGCAAACAAAGAAACTGAGACTCAAAAAAGAATTAAGCAACTTGGCCAAATCCAGCCTCTGTAGATGAGAATTAGAATGAGAATCTGGGACTACACTCTTTGCTCTCTTAGCCCTTCTCTGCACTGTGAGATCCACCCTGTCTTTTGCATTCTCCCTCACTGCCCCAACTAACTGCCTAGTGGGTGGACAGTGGCGACCTTTACTGGATTTGCTGGGGGGAAATTGTGCAGAATATGCTCTGGCCATGCTCGAGTCCTTTTGGCTCTGAGCCAACTGGACTGGTGTTGGAGAGTTGACAAATCTTGGTACCCTCTCCAGGGGCTCTGTCCTTTTATTCTATAGCATGTGCCTCCTTGTCACGTTTTTCCATAACATATCCAGGATTTGTAATAATGGTGGAGCAGGGGGGGATGAGGGGCTTTTGGGATGAGCTTGGAGAGGTACGGCCAAAGGGACGAGCCTTTGAAAGTCATGTAGCTTTGAGAACAATAACTGAGGAATAATGACTGGGCAAAATGGGAGAAATAAAAAAGGAAGCAGAGAGAGAAGGGAAAGACTGATGGATAGAACAGAGACAGCCTAAAGAAGAGAGAGAAGCAGGAAATAAGAAAAAGGAGGAGAAAGAAAGGGAAATATGTAGGAATCACTGAGGGAGACATTCAGCCCCACAAATAACACAAAATCTTCCACTGGAGAGATGAGAAAGAGAGAGGGAGAGCTTCTCCCTTGGTCTTGGACCACCTCTCCCCACGTCTTCACATCACGGGTTGTCATAAATCCTTTCCTTACCTCATTTACCATACCCATCCTCCATTCTGTTTCTCTTTACAGCCCCAAACTGGATAAATCTTCTCCTCTCTGCCCCTGGAACACAAGAGACAAGCTTGAATTTTTAAAAAAGAACTTTACTAAGAACGAAGGAGAGACAGAAGGTAATAGACAAAAACATGGCAAATGGTAAAACATACCACTACAGTTTCTAAGCTTAAAATAGCTAAATCTGATCTGCAAGTTGCCTGATCCAAACTGAGTTCTTTCATTCATTCAGCCAATATTTACTGAGCACCTTTTATGTGCCAAGCATTGTTCTAGGTATGGGTATAAACCAGGGAGCAAGATAGGGAAGTCTGTGCCCAGACTCCTCTCTCCTGTCTTTTGGTCACTATATCTCCTTCTGCCTATACCTCCTTAGAATAGTTTGGTTGCAAGTGCTGAAACCCAATTTAAGCCAGCTTAAGCAAAATTGGGAATTTATTGGCTCATATAACTAATATGTTGGCTTCAGGTGTGGCTAGATCCAGCATCCCAATGCTTTTCCTAAGGAATTTTCTCTCTCTCCCACTCAGTTGTGGACACCTCTTTTTGGCTTCATTTTTAGACAGAAATTCTTCATATGGTGGCGAGATGGTTGCTGACAGCCCTAAACCTACCATGTCTTTACAGTGCCTGTAAAAACATGTGCTGAGAAAGAGGAAGCATCTTTATTAATAATGACGATAAGAGTCCAGTGGAGAACTCTGATCGGTCTTGCTTGGGGTCACATCACCATCCCTGAATGAATGAAACAAATTTCAGTCTCACATTGTCCTAACTTATACAGTAACAGTCACAAACGTGAAGCCACAAACAATCAGTGCACCATAGTATCTTCACTCCCTTCTCTTCTCAATTAATTAGGATCTAAGAATCAGGAATTTTTGAACACCACCAATCAAAGGGAGTGGAAGTATTCCTAAACAAGACTGGGTTGAAGGACATACCCCATGAAAAACAGGGTCATTGACCCAGCTCCGATCTCACCTTCTCAACTTCTCAAAGTCTCCTCAATTGACAGTGACGTGTCTTCTTCATCTAAAGAGCATGACAGTGTAGTCTGCCTACAGCGGGAACTCCAAAAACATTGGCTGAATTGCCTGGTGACTGCAGGAGAGGGAAGGAGACAAGGAGAGAAGCGGAGTGAGGCAGTAGGTAGAAGTAGGAAGGAGAAAGGGAGCAAGGGAGCCCAACACAGGGGTTCAGAACCCCATACCCTGAAGTCAAACATCTCGATGATCAAACTGTACACCGCCATTGTCTTGAGAACACGGACAAGACATGAAATACTCTGAGTCTTAGTGTCGTCGTAGGGTAATGAGCGCAATACTTCCCTTACGGGAGACTTACGAAAATTACGAGCAGTGATGGTTGTAAAGCTCTTTGGCTCAGTTCCTGGTACATGACATTCATTTAATAACTTCTAACATTATCCTTCTTTTAACCCCAGTGTTACTGTTGGGGGTGGAGTTACAGAAAGGGACAAAATCAGGCCTCATAAGGCCTCAGATAGCTCTCAGAGGCCATGAACAGCTCTCTGAAGAGGTTCGAAATGTGATCTGGAAAAAAAAAAATCTGCAACCAAAAAACTCAGCCCATTTCTAGAACCCAATCCAAACCAAACCTTCCTGAGGGTCATAACGTGTTCTGAGGTTTCATTCCACTATTTTTCACTTATAGAGTCCTCAGTCCTGCCAGGGCTGAGCTAGGATTTGAGCTTTGGCACAGCCAAATACCACAAGGGGAACAAAGTCCAAGCCCTTTGCCCTGAATGTATTTCAGCCCAAGAGAGAACTGAAAGCCCTGGGAAACCCTGGGCAGCCGGTGACCCCAGCAGCTACCCGGTGGCTTCAGGGCATCCCTCTGGGCAGGTGCTAACCACAGCCCCTAGCTTCTTCTGGTACCTCCATGGCCAGAGATGCAGAAAAGGCTCACAGCAGTCCCTGAGCTCTGGCGACCCAACCGCAGGCTTGGTGAGAAAGGAAAGCTGCCAAAGTGGGATAAACTGACTGATTTTTCCAGAAAGTATCTTCCCTCCATCAAGGCCAACGTAGAAGGTAGTCACAGAGCTGATCCGTGCCCATTCTTTATGGAAAAGAATTCCCCTGTTCTCAGCGCACCACGTGTTCATGAATTCGCTTCTTGCAAAAGTAACAGTATGGAAGATGAAATGTGATGGACCTATTTATGAAACTGAGTGGGACCACTGCTCAGAGAGAAGGGGGAGGGAGAAGAGAGTGAGAATGAGGGAGGGAGGGAAGGAGGAGAGACAGCGAGAGAGAAAGAGAGAGGTGAGAACAATCTTCTGGAAGGAAATGGATATACTGTGCTACCTTATAACACATGCTTTCCAGTGACACCCGTGTATTTTTCTGGAAGTGTGGAATACTTAGAGGAAGAATGGGTTCTAGGGAACAGCCTTTTTGCACTTAAGATGACAGGAATCTCTTACTAAGATAGGTAATGGCTATCAATTAGGCCAACGTTTAAGTAAACATTGATAAAATTGTGTGTGTATGTGTGTGTGAGAGAGAGAGAGAGAGAGCGCGCATTTTTTTGAGAAAGAGAGAGAATCTAAAGCTTTCCTTGTATACTCAGCCCTATAACTTAGTGGTTTAAGAGTTTAGAGACAAACGAGTCTCCATTTGAATCCCAACACGACCGCTTACCATCTGTGTGACTTTGGGAAAGCTATTTAACCTCATCTTTCTCATCTGGAAAATGGGCATCAACTAGAGCCAACTGATAAGGATTAAATGCGATCACATATGAAAGTACATGGTGTTAGGGACATCATAATCGTTCAATAAATGTGATAATAAAATTATTATTAACAATATTATTCTCAGAGAGGTCTAGCCCTCCAAAAAAGTTACAAACCACTGATCTGGGTAGTTGCCAAGGCCAATTCCAGTTTGAGTAGTGTGTGTACCTCCCTAGCCCAAGTCCCCCGCCTGCACTCAGCCCAATGCACCCGAGAAGAAGGAGAAGGTTACTCCGCTCTCTGGACTTCCTCTTGGCACCTCCTCTTCAGAACCTACACTCCCACATGCTCACTCTGACCAAGTGCCGTGGTTTCAAGCAACATTGTTTGTATGTCTGTGCTGAGCACTGAGATCCAAAGCATGAGAGCGGCCCCTACAGTGAGGTGGGCTCAGGATAAGAATGTGACGGTCATGGTCCACAGACGCGGTTCTCAAACTTGAGCGAGCATCAGCTCCTGCTGAGGGCTTGGGGAAACACGGATCACGGGTCTACACCTCAAAGACTGGAAAGCAGGGGCTAGAACAGATATTTTCACACCTGTGTTCATAGTAGCATTCTTCTCAATAGCCAAGCGGTGGCAACAGTTTTAAACTAAGTGTCCACTGGCAGATGAATGGATAAACACAATGTGATATGTACGCTATGTATGTTTAGAGTCCTCAAATTTATAGAACAGAGAGTAGGATGGTAACTGCCAGGGGCTGGGGGCAGAGGGGATGAGAAGTTGTTTAATGGTAAAGCACACTTGAAAATGTTAAGTGGTATATTTTATGTTCTGTGTATATTTTACCATATTTTTTAAAACAAGGAAGAACAAAATACAAATCACTGGGTCCCACTCTCAGAGCTCTGAGTGGGGCCTGAGAATTTGCCTTGCAAACAAGTTCCCTGGAGATTCTGTTGCTCGGAGCTGGGGACCACGTGAGAGCCAGTGGGTTAAGGATTAGAAGCCTTACCCCAGGCAATACCGCAGCCATGGCTGAGAGCTGGTACCTTAGAACTGGGAGTCACTAGAGTGGGACTGTAGTCAAAGTCCTCCGGGATTCTGTTCCAGATGCTGCACTGGCCCCCAGGCTCTTGAGATACTGGGAAAGGAAGGATAGAGACAGCTAGCTAATGTTTCTAATACAACTGCTTTTCTCAGCGTTTATCCTGGAAGCCCCTCAAGGCCGGGATTTAGGGCCCCTTAAGACAGGGACTGTCTTAAACTTCCTGACATCTCCCCTTGCTTCTAGCCTCAGGTTTTTACGCAGTAGATGTTAATTAATATTCACTGATTCAATCGGAGGAGGGACCTCCCTGCAAAGTTGGACCACAAGAAGCAAAAGGCAACCACTCAAGAATATTTATGGTGCACCGACTTTGTATAATTTCACAGGGACCTAACTGCAGCTATTATTTATTGACTGCTACCACTACTATTGTGAAGTGAGATCTAGCACAGTGCTTGCACATAATGAACCCTCCATGAGTGTAATTTTCCTCCCAGCACCTTGTTTACCAAAGTGCTGTTACAACCTGTAGTCTTATTCCAAGACCCTAACCCTCTTTTCCTCCTCCGGCAGATGACGGTTGCTAATACTTCTCTGAGATTATTATGAAATTTCTCAATTTCCCACTCCACCGCCACAACTACAAATATACTCATTTCTCTAAACATTCTAATCTTCTTCCCTCCCATTTTAAAAGGAGAAATGTCCTCGAAGGCTAATCCTTCCACCTGTCCTTTGTTGATCCCTGCCTTTGGTCTACTCAGGCCCTTATATCCATCAGTGGTGCCCCTCTTCTTCCTAAATATTGAGCCTCTCTCTCTCTCTCTGATCCCCTCACTTTAGAAAATAAACCCAGACTTTTAAAAAAAGCAAGCAGGGACTTCCCTGGTGGTCCAGTGGTTAAGACTCTGCGCTTCCACTGCAGGGGGCACGGGTTCCATCCCTGGTCGTGGAACTAAGATCCCACATGCCTTGCAGCCAGGCTCCAAAAAAAAAAAGCAAGCAAACAGGCCAACAAAATGCCCCCGCTACCTTCCATCTCGATGAGTTCCTGCTGTCTCCCTCGGCCTCCCTTCCCATGCAAGTTCTTGGAAATCTAGGCCACCCCTTGCTGATTTCACTTCCTCCTTTGCTCATCCACAGCAGGCTGGCGTCCAGCAGCCTCTCCACTCGCTCTGTTCTTGTCAAGGTCACGCTGACCTCTGTATTCACAGATCCAATGGTAGCTCCGCATGCCTCCCCTTACTTGACCTTCCTCAGGCATTTGGCACCTGGGAGCACTGCTTCCCTGCAATTCCTCTTCCCCTGAATCTATCCCCACGTCCAGCTCCCTCCCACAAGCCTCTGCCCCTTTGCCCTATGAGCACTTCAAAATCTGTGTCAGAACCCAGCTCTTTGCTTTTCCCTCCAAAGCAAACTATCCTCTTCTATTTCTTTTTTTTTTTAAAGTGCTTTTAAATGTAAACTTTATTACCCATTCCATTTCTATTAAGCATTGAGCTCCAGAGAAAGCAGTCTGGGATATGGTAAAAATCTATGTGATTTGAAGGAGAAAATATGCCCACTGTGAAAGAGATGGGAAGGAGTCCTTACAGACGGGAGACCAAGAATTCTTTTCCTATAAAGTTTTGTAGGATGAGATGCAGGTCTAAATCCTCTCCTGTTTCTCAATCTTGATAATGGCACCACCATCCATCCATCAGCTTTACCCAAACCAAAACCTGGAAGTCATCCTCGGGTTTTCTTCCTTTACGATCCATATTCAGTTCTTCACTGAATTCCGTTATCTGTGTTCCCTTAACAGCTTTGGGATTCATCTGGGTCACTTCTTTCCACAATTGCTGCCCTTTTTCAGGATATCATATCACTTATCCGAATTATTCCAATGGTCTCCTACCGGTAGGAACATCTCCAGCCACTCCTGACACCAAGCTATCTGCCATAAAGTAAATGGCAATAGAGCACGGTGGTTAAGGGGACAAACTGCCTCTGTTCAAAGCTAGGCTCAGTCCTTTACCAGCTGTGTGATACTGAGCAAGTGATCTGTCTTCTCTGGGCCTCAATTTCCTCAAGTGTAAAATGGGTTGATAATAACGGTAACTTTCCTTTTAGGATTCTTGTGATAGCAAATGACTTTAAAGTATTTAGAATGGTGCCTGGGAAAAAGTATGTACTTATTAAGTATTAGTTATTATTACTATGATTTACTGCTGTCAGAGTAAGCTTTAAAATAACTGAAATTAATTCAGTCACTCACTTTAAAATAAACCAGTTCTACAGCACGGCAGACAAGGTCCTCTGTGTTATGTTCCCTACCTGCTGCTTCCTCTTCATCTCACCCTCCACACCGATTCACACTCAGGTCTTAAAGTGCAAATCATGCATTCCTGAATTCCTGAAACTCTGTACATGATTTCCATGAGCCTGGGATGTTCTAACCCTCCTTGTATACCATGTAAACTCCTATTCATCCCTCAAATCGCCTAGATTGTTTATGAAATCTGGCTATTTTCTACCACCCCTAAATAGAAAAAGGTCACTAAGTTCTATACTACTCTGTGCCTTACATATACATATGTGTAAATATATGTATGTGTGATATTTACACACACACATAAATCGTGCTGAATTGCATGTGTGTATCTCTCCTTCTAGAATATAAATTCTTAAGGACACAAATTATCTTACTTACCTCCAGGTAGATAGACCTGGCACATAATGTGTCTTTACGTTCACATTTTACATTCCTGTGTGCCTCATCATTTCCAAAATCATACTTGTAGCAGACGGTCTCCAGAGATGGCATCATTCACATCTTCCCTTGCTGCATGTACATGCTGCTCTATTCATCTATCAAGAATTGGGGACTTTTTCCCCTCCTCTCGAAGTTAGGGTGGTTGCACCTCTACTTTGACCAGAAGAATGTGGTGGAAGTCACGTTTTGGAACTTTCAAGCCTAGATCTTAGAACAACTGGGAGCTTTTTCTCTCCCCTTTAAAACACTAGCCACCATCTCAGAAGTCCAGCCACCCTGAGACGACCATGCTGCAAGGCAGCAAGGCCTGTGGGCCAGAGGAAGCCGTCTCCTCCCCATTTTGACCATCACTGCTACCCAGGAGAAAAGCCCAGCCATGCTTCAGAGCCACTCTGCTCCCTCCTTTAGGTAGGATGACCAACTGTCCCGATTTACCTAGGATTTTGGCACTGAAAGCCCCGTATCCCAGGAACCCCCCTCAGTCCCAGGAAAACCAGGACAGTTAGTCACCCTGCCTTGGGATTCCTACCACTGTTAATATGCTCCCCTGGATCTCCGAGGTAAGTCGTTCAACTGTTGCCCCCGGAAAGCTCTAGGTTGGAAGAGGACATTTATTACCTCTAAGATCAATTTCCTCATGGGCCAAAGAATCGCGCTCTAGTCTATGTCTCATCTCCAGTCATGCCCAGACACACGATCCAGTAGAGCTTTCCAGAGGTTATACAATGAACGCAACTGATACAATGAGGACAATTCCAAAGTTATGTAACAGAAACTGTCTCTAATTATTCAATTCCCAGTGAAATAAAAACCTAAAAGCTAAACCCCAAATGAAGTCCCTTTTTAAAGCTCAAAGTACAAAACGTTAAACACATGAACTCAAAAATCCTCTCCTTGGGCTTCCCTGGTGGCTCAGTGGTTGAGAGTCCGCCTGCCGATGCGGGGGATGTGGGTTCGCGCCCCGGTCCGGGAGGATCCCACATGCCGCGGAGCGGCTGGGCCCGTGAGCCGTGGCCGCTGAGCCTGCGCGTCCGGAGCCTGCGCTCCGCAGCGGGAGAGGCCACAACAGTGAGAGGCCCGCGTACCACACACACAAAAAAATCCTCTCCTCTCCGACTCCTGTCTCTGCTCAGTCTCAGCCCGCTGGCATCTGGGTTCCTTCAGCACCTGCTGCATTATCTTCCCAAGAATTAATAAAGCTCCTCTACCTCCTAAGGTGCACAGCTTCTGCTCTGTCCCGACCAAGCGCAGGTGAAACCATCACAAGCAAATCTGAACCCTATAGCTCTCACTGCATAGCACGGTGGTCTCCTCAGCACCCTGCATAGGTAATTTAGACCTACCTATGGCCAAGAGAGGTTACTGGCCATGAACCACAACAGAGACATGATGCCATCTAGGAGAAGGGGATTCCGAGAAAAAAATAAATAGACCCAGGCTGGAACTTGAAAGGTAGTTCCTCTCATCCAGCCCAATGAGAGACTGAAGGCCTTATTCCAGAGGTCTTGCCTCAGTTTGTGACTCTCCATTCCCAATGTCCGTGTAAGCTGCTTTTACTCACTTCCTGCCTCTGCAAGTCCATCAGATTTCTCCTTATATTTGAATTAGTTTCTGTGAATTTCTGAGAACATTGACGGAAACACCATTCCCAAGAAATTGTCTGTTATGGGAGGTACTTTTCCCTACACCAAAGAGCCCATGCACTTGGTTCCCTGAATTAGCATCTTACACAGATGGAAGAAGCTTTCAACAAAGCCCACATTAAATACAATGTGAAAATGAGTTCTGAGAACATAACTGAGTAAATTAGAAGCACGAGCAGAGTTTCTTAAATTTTAATGACTAAATTGCATTTTTACTCATTTATCGACTTTTTAAAATATTAACCCTGTGGGATCTCTAACAGCATTTCTGTTTTAGGGGGAAGCTTCCTCAGACATGGATCATGGTGTGATTTAAGATTTATGGAATTCCAGAATGCTCAGAAATATATCTGCCCAGAATATAGCCCTTATTATGATTTCCAAATGGCAAACAGGTGAGGTAGATGACTATACAACAGATGGATCCAAGGACATTAGATATCTTTTCTTTTACTTACTTTTAAAAATAATTAATTAATTAATTAATTAATTTTGGGGGCAGCATTGGGTCTTCGTTGCTGCGCACAGGCTTTCTCTAGTTGCGGCGAGCGGGGGCTACTCTTCATTGCGGTGCACAGGCTTCTCATTGTGGTGGCTTCTCTTGTTACGGAGTATGGGCTCTAGGGCACGTGGGCTTCAGTAGTTGTGGCACGCAGGCTCAGTAGTTGTGGCTTGCGGGCTCTAGAGCGCAGGGTCAGTAGTTGTGGCTCACGGGCTTAGCTACTACGCAGCAGGTGGGATCTTCCCGGAACAGGGCTTGAACCCATGTGCCCATATTGGCAGGCAGATTCTTAACCACTGCGCCACCAGGGAAGTCCAGATGTCTTTTTAAAATAAAATAAAACCCTAGATGATTCAAGGATGACGGTGAAGAAATAACCTCTATGTTCCAGTGATTGTAGGGAAGTTGGATCTTGTAACCATGATGCTTATACCCAAAATCCACCGTCCTCATGAACATCTCTCTCACTAAGAACAACTGCCACTACCCTGCTCACCTGCGGAGGTGGAAAGGGGCCCTTCTTCCCCATTTCACTTTTGGCCCAAGTGTAGACCAAAAGTGAGCCTTCCTTCATAGTCTGTACTGGAGCTTGAGACCATGTTGGAATGTTTAAACAAGACTTTTCTAAAAGCTCAGGAATAACAAAAGGAAAGAAAATGCAGATGTAAGCTGAAGTTCTCCCTATCCTTTTGTTCTAGAAAAAATTCCTTTAAACCACCAGCTAGGTCCCCTCTGTGGCCAATTACCATGACCTGGGAAAGTCCAGAAACTTGTCAGGACCCTACAGCCTCAGGTCCCTTCTGCGCCAGGCGTCCTGTTCACAGATGCTGCTTCTGCCTTTGCAATGAATCAGACAAAACACAGAAATCAGCATCTATTCACATTCTCCAAAGAGGAGGCACACTCACACGTACACACAACACAGCACCACCCAATCTAGACTACTGAAGATTCTATACAGGAGCCCGGGGGAAGTGAGGGCTTATATTACATTTTCAAATAAGTGAAAAATCCCTTCTTGAACATTTTTTATCCCCAAGTTCTCCTTTGGGGCCAGGAGGTATCTCACCATCTTGCCCCGGGGCAAATGCCCATGCTGCTCTGCTCGTCTCTCATTTCCCACTCCTTGTGGTCTCTTAACACCTCACTCCCCCAGAAGCCACACGAGTTCCTTTCCTTGTCTCACGCACAGCAGTTTAGCGACCATCTTCTGCTATTTGCACATACCCTTGGGATCTCATCCTCCACCTCTAGAAATTTATCAAAGAATTTCTTCCACACGGTACAGTGTATTTCTAAGGACACTTCTGCTGAATAACACTTTCCCTGCATTTGTACGGAAATAAACCCAGAAAATGATATAAAATTAGAGAATCCACTTTGCAAATATTAATTGCCCTCAGTGGTCACAGACCTGATCCTATCCAAGTTCCAGGCCTGCCCTTATATGGGGGGCATCACGTGGAAACCACCACCCTCCCGTGGCACAAGTTCCTTGACATCTCACCCCAGGGACCTACAACCAGAACAAAGAAACTCAGGAGGTATCTTTTAGTATCTGGCTTTCTGTCTGAGGATCCATCTATATTCACTTGTTTGACTCAGGAAACCCCTCCTTTCTGAGAAAACCATGCCTTCTCAGGTGGGCATGACTTGCCCCAGTAAACTATACATGGTACTGTGGCAGTGGCAGCATCAGGGCCAGCTTCATAGGCATGTGGCCTGGGCAGTCACACGAGGCCCGCCGCTCAGAAGGGCACCGTGCTTCGTTTAATGTTCTGCAGTCACTGTCTTCAACTTCCTGATAGTCAGTGAACATTGTCATCTTGCACTGGGCCCCGCAAATTATGCAGCTGTTCCTGCCCAATATTTATATAAGAGGCGCGCACACAGGGAACAGGGCGGTGGGTCTTTTCCTTACAGTGGCCTTAAAAACCACAGCAGAAATGACCTCGGTAGTCGTTACGTACAAAGCGTCTTCGTCAGATGAGAAAATGGAACCCTGGAGATGGGAAGTAAATGGTCCAATTCCCAGAGCTCATCGGTGGGAGGGCCATCGCTTTGTACATCTCCAGGGGCCCTCAGCTTCATTACCTGATAGCTGCAGAGGTCACCAGCCACCTTACTTTCTCTGTGAATAGTGGTCCCTAGAGATGTGCCACACAGAGACTCAGAACCGGGTCTCCAACCCAGCTCTCTCTCTCCCTAGCACCGCCCTAGCTCTGGAGCACATTCCACCTTCTGAAGCTTTTGTTCTCTTTCCTGTGTCCGCAAGGAACGTGCACTTGGGCAGAGCAGATGCCATACTGGACATCTCTAGGAAGAGGTACTCGGAGAACCGGGGAGGATTCTAAATGATGAAAGAAACCAGAAATTCATAAAGCAAAGGAGGCTCGGGGAACAATTTTTTGTTCTGAATTAAATTTCCTAATGCTGGCAGGAAGATGAAAACACTAGAAAGGCAAAGCCGGAGTGGGTGGCTGACAGCTGTAGGCAGCTGGAGTGGAGGGAAAGAATAGGAAGCCCATTACCGTGCAGCAGTGGGTAAAGGACCTGGAAATAATGAACATAAAACCCCACTGAGGAGTGAGGTGACACAATTAGAGACACACAATGGGCCAGTAACACAGTAACTTAGTGCCTTTATTCTCTGCTGAAGGAGTTTTAATTTGCTACTAAGAATTTTGAGGTGCTAACATGTGCTGCCCCAGGAAGCGAACACACTGTTCAAATTTCAGGGTCATTTGAACTGGGTTTTGAGCTTCTCCAAATAGGGCATATCGGAGTCCACCTCTGGCAGGAGGTTTGACTGAGGCAAGACTTGCCTCGGGGAACAATCCTCCTGTATTCCTGTGCAGTCATTGTCTGGCCCCTGGGATGCCTCTAGTGTTTGGGAATTCTCTTTCTATTGGGAGATTCAAAGAAAACTTTAAAAACTGACAAACTACAACCCAGATTAAAGCTCAGCCCCAGGGGTAGTATCAGATGGGAAATATGAATTTAATGAAAAAGCATCTGAACATTTGGAGTAAATTTGAAAACAGAACCATCTGTTGAATAATCAGATCCGGTAGACTCCACACTTTTTACCACCAGCTGCTGTCAAATAGGAGATTATGAAACCTTGTAATAAGTGCTCCACTAAAGCCTGTTTTCTTGTTTCAGGGTTAACTTGGGGCAGAGTAGCAAGGCTGGAGGAAAGAAGTTCTGGAGTCTTTTTATGTCAGCATTTCCTCTCGGTGTACGTCTTTCAATTTGGTTATCCATTGTGGATGTAAGAGTAACCCCAGGCCAGATATGTGAGGTTGGAAGAGGGGCTTAAGAAGTGAACTCCTTCGTTCCTCTGCTCCCTCCTGAGTGTAAATTCTGGCTTCCTCTCCCGCCTGCCCTACTGTTTCTCCACCATCTTCCATTCTCTGCTCCTGCATGACCCCACACGGTGGGATACTCCGGGAAATGACAGGGGAAGGGAAATTGAAATAGATGTAAGGATCAATATTTCAGGGCCTTTTTCTTTACTTCTGGCTTTGCCCACAGATATGAAGAGATGTTAGTAATCATCTCAACGAAAAGACAAGAGGAAAAGAAGCTGGAACAGTCTTCCCGCTTCTACTCCACAACTTTTCTTATTTCTTTGGTCCATCTCTCGCTCCCCAAACTCTTGTTCTGAGTAGGTCTTGCTGACGTTGATGGCTGAACTACCCTGGAGGTGGACAGACAAAAGGTCCCTGTTGATTGCAGTTTCACAAGACAACTCAGATTTATGAGAATCGGAAGCAAAGAGTTTATTTAATTCGAGAGTTTCCTTATATGCAGTCAAAACATATGTGTCTTTCTCAGCTACTTGCTTTCTCTCATTACCCACATCTAATACATCAATGGTCCTTTTGCCTTTGTCCTCAAAGTGTATCCCAAACTCTCTCCACCCCCTCTGCACCTCTGGTCTGGATGATTGGCTCCTAACTAGTGTTGCCCTCCCCAAGCTTGCCCCACGTCAGTCCCTATCTCCAGCCAGTAGCAAGAAGGGTCTTCAAGAAGTTCATTCAAATGATGTCATCTCCCGCTTCAAATCCTCCAATGGTTTCTTTGCACCTAAAATAAAGCCAAACTCTACGCGTCTTATATGATATGGTCACTTCAGCCTCATTTATTACCACTCTTCCCCTCAACCACAGCATTTCAGAGACACCAGCCTTTTTGTTTCTTGGATAGGGTATTTTAGTCCCTAGTTCACCATGGGGAAACTGAGGTACAGTGACATTAGCTAACTTCCCACAAGGGTACAAAGACAGGGAGGGAACTTCAACTCAAGCCTTCTGGCTTCTCACTCCTCCAGGCTGCCTCTCATTATCTCATTTGATGTTCACGATATCCCTGGGAGGTCAGAAGGGCAGGGTTGTAATCAAGGTGACATTCCAGTGAAATTTTCATGTGACACATACGCGTGCCAACCCTGGCTGGGAAACCCCGGTCTGCACAGATCAAACTGGGAAACGGAATTCCAAGGGGTTCTCTCAGTGCCACACAAGTGGTAGGGCGGGCCCTTCTAGGTTGCTGTTCTGTCTGTAGCACAGACGAAAGATGGACTCATGCTTTCTCCAGCACCATCTACCCCAGTGTCCAAGTCACCGCCTCCCTGGTGCCTCTCTCTCCTTTACCCACCTGCCCACTAAGTCGCCATGCAGGGTCACTTCTCCCTCCAAGCATCATCTCTTAGCTGTCAGCCAGGCTGCCAGCATGCGTATCCCTGCTCTACACTTACTAGGTGGTGCATGACCTTGGCAAGTTATTTAACTTGTCTGTGCCCCAGTTTCCTAATCTGTAAAATGGAGGTAGTAAGTAGAACTGATCTCACAGGAGTGTTAGGAGGATTAAATCTGTCAGTGTCTACAGAGCACTCAGCACAGGGCACAGAGCAAGTGCCATGGAGCTATGGGCTGTAGTCATCATCATTAGTCTTTCTGTTTCCTTGTTAACACTCCTCTGGATTCTCCTTTCAGCCTCCTAGCAGGACCCCTAACTTCCATTTTGCCCACCCCCTCCACTCACCACAGAGCTTCTTAACATATAAAATGGCCCATGTCACTCCTTGGTTTAGAACACTCAACGGCGTTCCACTGAACTTTGGATGAAATTCAGTTGCTTTGCCCCAGCCCACAAGGTCATGGTCTGGCCACTGCATCCTTCTCCCATCTCACCTATGCCACCTCTGCTTTAGTCATTTGGTTACAGCTTACTGGCTTTCTGCCAAGTTCTAGAACATACTAAGCTCTTTTGTACCCCAGGCCCTTTGCACATGCTGTTCCTGGGTCTTGATCTCTCCTTTCCTTGTTCTTCTGGCCTCAGCTCACAGCAGGCTTCCTGTCCGCCTAATTTGAGAGAGGTCACCCACATCCACGATTTTCTGTCTTGGTCCAAAGATTATTTCTTAACAGCACTTATCGCACTTCCTAATTATTGCATGTATCTGTTTCTTTGCTTATTTCTGCTTTCACAAAATTTTTTCTCATCACAGGATGAAAGTGTCATGAAGCCAATGATCATGTCTATCTTATCACAGCATTAGAATTTAGAGTAATGCCCAGAACACAGAATGTTTAAACTGTACGATCATGAACTAGGCAATATTTTCTGCTCCCTTACAGATAGATGGATTCGAATGCCAGCATGAGAACCGCGATAAACGTTCGAACCCATTTGAGCTTGTCTTGAGACGTGACTTATAGAAATGACAGTATGTGCTTACAGCTAACACTATTTCTAATCCCAAGGATTTTATTTCTCTTGCAGGTTTTGACCACAGCTTCTATTTTAGAAAAGAAGTAACAGGGGAAAAGTTTCAAAGATGCTTTAAGAAACCAGTTTTGAAAAAAAATAATTATTTCTTGATGCTACACACACAGACACACACACTTTTAGGCATAAATAGCAATGCTTCCCAGAGGAGGAAACAAAAAGAGAGGAATGATGGTTATAGACCTATAAATGGGCCTGAATAATTGAAATGTCACCCACAAGTTTCGCTAAAGAGAAATTAAAGGGAATTTCATTAAATTTCTCTAAGTTTTGAGGGGAAGGGAAATGAGGCCTATTAAAATTGATTGTGTTCCTCACAGTTGAAGCTGTGGCAGTGTGAGTGTGAGTGTGTGTGTGTGTGTGTGTGTGTGTGAGTGTGTGTGGAAGGAGGTGGGGGCCCGGGGGGGAGAGCAGACCGTTAAGACCAGAAAAACCTCCTCTGACGTGGTGCAGTCCCGCTGAGTGGCTCATGCACTTTGAAGATTTCTTTTAAGATTGTAACTACAGAAAAAGCCAACTAGGTTGGGCTCCTTCCTTCCTTCCTTCCTTTATTTCTTCCTCTCTCCCCCTTCCTTCCCTCTCTTACTCCTTTCTTTCCTTCCCCTAATCTTGATGGAGTTTCTGCTCTACACCAGTATTTTACTAAGTACTATTAAATCAAAGGTGATAAACCTAGTCCCTGCACTCAGGAGGCCCACATATCTGTAGAGAAGGCAAATCCTTAAACAAGCAATGAGCCCAAAACATCACAACTACAGAAGCAGGTTCAAACTACATTAGCAGCATGATGAATTTTATTTAAGGGCAGCTAGGGCACAGGGTTGTAGTTAGGAAGGCTTCTCAGTGGTGGTGACAGCTACACTGGACTTTGAATTTTCCATGGGAGTTGGTGCATGACCAAGTGAGGACAGGCCAGCTGGACAGAGGCAAGAGCCAGGCGGACATCCTCTATTGGATCCTCCTGGATCCCTCGGCGCTCTCTCTGTCTCTGTCTCTGTCTGTCTCCCTCTCACCCTCTCTCTCGGCTCTGCAAAATCGACCCACATCTCTGCAGTACGAGGAAAGTGCACTGTCTCCAAGTTCAAGGCTTTGCTGCTTCCTGGCTGGGCGACAGGAAGCAAGCTACCTGGCTTCTCAGGATCCCAGTTTCTTCCTTGGTAAAATGAGAGCGAGCCTATTACTCACCCACTTTGCAAGATTCTGTGAGCACAGGAGATAGAAGATGGCAGTGCGCGTAAAGCTGCGCTTGCACTTGATGGGACTTGTAAAAATCTGTACTCACAGCAGCAAGGCAGCAACCAGGAACAAAGGTCTGTGCTGCCACAGGTGGACGACATGGCCTGGGCTGCTCCGTCCTCAAATGCTAGAAGGTTTAACACACGGAGCGCCCTTCCAAAGGTGCCTGGCGAGCCCTTCAGCCCACGCATGCGCTTCATGCTGGCGCAGGCTTTCCGTGGCCCGGTGGTCATGCTGCCCTGCCCTGGACGCACATCTGCCCAGGATCACAGAGATGTCAGGGGAAGCCGCTCTGACTCCGTCTCAGGCGCAACCTGACACTGGAGTTTCCTATCACCAGCCAGCGAGGAAACATGTGGGATGAATTAACGAAGCCAACCAGGGAAATCAACAGCAGGCGGACTTGGGTCAGCTCCCAGACGATGGAGCGGGGTGGGCCCACCTCTGCCCAGCGCCGCGGGGGCCCCAGAGCACACCCAGCCTGCCCTCGCCCCCAGGAGTTGCTCGCTGGTCAACCCTCAGGCCTAGGGATGTGGGATTTGAACCCAGGTGGTCTGGCTCCTGAATAAGGAATTGATGGCAGCGAGAAAGAGTAAGAGTGAGCAAGGCAGAGTCCCGACCTCATGGGAAGAGCAGGCTCAGACCTCAGCTTCACATTCAGCAGGGCAGCAGTACAAGGGAGCCAGGCTAGGAGGACAATCAAAAGCCCCACAGTTCTTCGTCACGGTCCAGCTAGAGTTAGGGCTGGGAGACTGTGCACAGCCAAGGAACAGAACACCTGTGCTCTGAATGCTCCATCACACGTAGAAGTGGCTCTTTTTCCACCTGCCCTTGCCCACAGGTAAGTCTTTGTCCCTACCAGTGAAGCAGTAGCTTCTGTCGAGCCACACGCTTCCCCAGAGGGAACGCAACCGAGTTCTGGATTTGCTACTGTTCCTCCCCTCCTCCCATCAGCCAAAGCGTCCTGGATCTTCAGCGCCAACCCCTCTCTTCCATTGGCTGCCCTGACAGAAGGCGGGTTCCCCGCGAGACATGTTCTGCCTCGGCAGGTGATGTCCGCTTTGCAGAGTACAGTCAGCGCTGACAGGTGTCTGCCAGGTGCTCACACACGCCGGACATGGAACATCCTCTTCTTTTAAGGGACATGATGTAAGAAGCTGCTTAAGGAGAAAGGAGGATAAGAAAGAGGATGCCCCTTATCGAACACAGCACTTGAAATGAAACCCTGAAAGATGCTGATGGCTCTTTCTCCTAACTGAAGATCACAGTCTTAAACCAGGCTGGCCAGGTGCTTTGGTGACATCTTGCTGCTTTCAGTCAAGCAAAATGATTTTCTCTCTTCCTTGGGGAGACGGGTTTATCTAGAACAGGCTTAAGAGGGGGCGGCAAAAAGTTTAAAAGAAGGTTAAATGCAACTGGCATTGAAGCGGAGTCTTGGGTAACTTTGAAAACTCCAGTGTGATTATTACCTCTGTTTCCATCTGAGTTCCATACCCTTCCTTCTACCAGAGCATGCTTCTGGCATTTTCCTGGTTCTACCAAGTTCCCTCTGAAGGTGATGCTTCACAGTGAGGCCATCTTCACGTCCTGGTCTCTGTGACCGATGGCCACCATCATCCATCCTTGCCTAGGAGCTTCCAGATCTGGGCACACTTAATTAGGTTGTGAGACTGGAATGGGGGAAAGAACACCAGGGTAACTGATGCTGTGAGAGGTTGGACCACACTGTATAAATGGTTCCAAGAGGAGGCAGCCATAAGCTCGGGCAAGTTCTCCCAGATAGTCTTCACAGGACCCCGACCACTCTGAATAGTGGATTTTCAGTCACACAGGGCTTCCTTTCTTGCTTTTCTTTCTTTTAATTGCGGTAAAATGTACATAACATGAAATTCACCATTTTAACCATGTCTAAATGTATACAGCTTAATGACATTATGCACATTCACATTGCTGTGCATTCCTCACTACCATCCATCTCTAGACTTTTTCATCATCCTAAACTGAAATTCCATGCCCGTTAAAGACTAATTGTCCATACTCCCTTGGCCCAGCCCCTGGCAAACACCATTCTACCTTCTGTCTCTATGAATTTGACTCCTCTAAGGACCTCATACAAGTGGAATCACACAGTATTTGTCCCTTGTGTGTCCAGCTTATTTCACTGAGCATAATGTCTTCAAAGTTCATCCATGGTATACCATGTGTCAGAATTTTCTTCCTTTTTTAGCACTGGGTAATATTCCAATAGATGTATATACCACATTTTGTTTATCCACTCATCTGATAATAGACACTTGGGTTGCTTCCACCTTTTGGCTATTGTGAATAATGCTGCTGAGAGCAGAAAATATCTCTTTGACACCCTGTTTTAGATTCTTTTGGTCACATACCCAGCAGCAGAGTTGCTGGATCATATGGTAATTCTATGTTAAGTTTCTTGAGGAACCACCATATTGTTTTGCATTGTGGCTGCACCATTTTACATTCCCACCAGCAGGGTACAAGTGTTCCTATTTCTGCACATTCTCGCCAACACTTGTCAATTTCTGTTTTGTTTTGCTTTATTTTGTGTTTCACAATAGGGCTTTCTTTCTTTTGGTTTTCCTTCCAAATGGGCAATTCATTTTTTCCAGGGTGAAGAATTTCCAGCTCATCTCCTTTCATTCCCCAGGGCAGGGCAGTTATCTCACCAACAATATTTTTCTAAATGGTGTGGAAACCCCTTTTGTGAATGCCACAGTCCCTGCAGCTCTGAATTTGGGACTGACGTGCTTTTCCAGAGTTCAGAACTTTCAGGAAATGCGTTATCTCTAAAATCCTGCAAGTGGTTGCTCTTTCCATTTTTGCTAAGGAAAGTTACTCTCTTTTAGGAGAAGGGAAATAAATCACAGGAATGAATAATGTGGGGAAGAAGAAGACATGCAGGCTGTAGAGTTAGACCTGTGAGAATTTCTCCTGTGCACTTGATACATGGCTGTGTGGCCCTGGGCAGCCACCAAGCTCACCGAGCCTCAGTTTCCCTGTGTGAAAGTGAATAGTCATGCTTGTGCTGTAGGACTGATGCCACATTTACATTAAAATTTATTCTCACCCTCCTACGCTGTTGGCAGGAATGTAAATTGGTGCAGCCACTATGGAGAACAGTATGGAGGTTCCTTAAAAAACTAAAAACAGAGTTGCCATATGATCCAGCAATGCCACTCCTGGGTGTATATGTGGAAAAGATGAAAACTCTAATTCAGAAAGATACATTCACCCCAATATTCATAGCAGCACTATTTACAATAGCCTAGAAATGGAAACAATCCAAGTGTCCATTGACAGACAATTGGTTTAAGAAAGTGTGGTATAGATATAGGTATAGATATAGATATAGATATATGATGGACTTTTGCTCGGCCATAAAAAAGAACAAAATATTACCATTTGCAGCAACATGGATGGACCTAGAGAATGTCACACTAAGTGAAGTCAGACAAAGAAAAATACATATGGTATAGCTTATATGTGGAACCTAAAAAATAATACAAATGAATATATATACAAAAACAGACTCATGGGCTTAGAAAACAAACTTATGATTACCAAAGGAAAAGAGAGGAGGAAAGGAATAAATTAGCAGTATGGGATTAATGGATCCAAACTATTATATGTAAAATAAATAAGCAAGGAGGTGCAGCCAAGATGGCGGTGTGGGAAAATGCGGAGTTAGAGTTTCCCCACTACTAGGGCACCTGCCTGCCACTGGTGGGGGACTCTGACGCCCAAGGAGATGGGAGGAGCCCCATAGTGAAGCAGTAGGAAGTAGGGGGACTGAGGGGGGAGGAGAAGTGGAGGCCAGACAAGATCGGTGCCCCTGAGGCTGGGGAGATCAGGAGAAGCAGGCGGGGGGCCCTCCGAGAGGAGTGGGAGAGAAGTGGAGGGTGATTGCGCAGCCCACTTGGGCCCGGGGAGCCTACTGAACTCTCAGGCAAATCCCCTGCCCTCCAATCCCCCTCCAGGTCACGTGGGTCCTTGGGAGCATAAGAAGGAGGCTGAGGGGAGAACAGGAGAGGCAGGCAGGAGGGGTGCTCCGGGAGGGGCGGGACAGGAGCGGAGGGTGATTGCCCCACCCACTCGAGGCCAGGAAGCCTGCTGGGCTCCCAGGTGAGGTCCCTTGCCCTCTGAGACCAAGGGTGGGGGGGCAGTCTGGGCCCCTTCTGTTCCTTGAGCCTAAGCCCCACCCTGCACAGCCCCCAGGGCCATTTCCAGCCCTGTGGGTCCTAAGCATAGGCCCACCTACTGCCCAAACCTCACTCTTGCTTAGGCCCCACCCTCCACAGCCAAGTCCATTTCCCCCATTTTTAAAATTTCTTTTCCCTCCTCCTCTTTTTTACTGTTGTGGTACTGATGTACCTTCCAGTTGTTGATTCATCTATATTTTTACTATTATATTCTTTCTAACATATCTGTTAGTTTCCTAGTCTAATTCTATTTTTTACTTTGTTATTGTTCTCTCTCTTTTTTTTTTTTTTCCTCCCCACGCAGCTTGCAGGATCTTGGTTCATGAGCTGGGGCTCGGGCCAAAGCTCCTGTGGTGGGAGCTCCAAGTCTGAACCACTGGACTAAAAGAGAACCTCAGATCCCAGGGAATATTCATCGGAGGGAGGTCTCACAGAGTTCCTCACTGCAGCACCAAGACCCAGCTCTACCCAATAGCCTACAAACTCCAGTGTTGGAAACCTCAGGCCAAACAAGCAGTAAGACAGGAACACAATCCCACTCATTAAAAATAATAATAATAATAAGATGGCACAAAAATATGTCACAGATGAAGGAGCAACATAAAAACCTACAAGACCAAATAAATGAAGAGGAAATAGGCAATCTACCTGAAAAGAAGTCAGAGTAATGATAGTAAAGATGAACCAGAATCGTGGAAATAGAATGGAGGCACGGATTGAGAAAATACAAGAAATGTTTAACAAAGATCTAGAAACACTAAAGAACAAACAAACAGAGAGGAACAACAAAATAACTGAAATGAAAACTATACTAGAAGGAACCAATAACAGAATAACTGAGGCAGAAGAACGAACAGGTGAGCTGGAAGACAAAATGGTGGAAATAACTGCCAAGGAGCAGAATAAAGAAAAATCAATGAAAAAAATTGAAGATAATCTCAGAGACTTCTGGGACAACACTAAATGCACCAAGATTCAAATTATAGGGGTCTCAGAAGAAGAAGAGAAAAAGAAAAGGTGTGAGAAAATATTAGAAAGGATTATAGTCGAAAACTTCCCTAACATGGGAATGGAAATAGTCACCCAAGTCCAGAAAGCACAGAGAGTCCCATACAGGATAAACCCTAGAAAAAACACACCAAGACACATATTAATCAAACTAAAAAAAATTAAATTCAAAGAAAAAATATTAAAAGCAGCAAGGGAAAAACAAAAAATAACATACAAGGGAATCCCCATAAGGTTAACAGCTGATCTTTCAGCAGAAACTCTGCAAGCCAGCTATTACTCACCCACTTTGCAAGATTCTGTGAGCACAGGAGATAGAAGATGGCAGTGCGCGTAAAGCTGCGCTTGCACTTGATGGGACTTGTAAAAATCTGTACTCACAGCAGCAAGGCAGCAACCAGGAACAAAGGTCTGTGCTGCCACAGGTGGACGACATGGCCTGGGCTGCTCCGTCCTCAAATGCTAGAAGGTTTAACACACGGAGCGCCCTTCCAAAGGTGCCTGGCGAGCCCTTCAGCCCACGCATGCGCTTCATGCTGGCGCAGGCTTTCCGTGGCCCGGTGGTCATGCTGCCCTGCCCTGGACGCACATCTGCCCAGGATCACAGAGATGTCAGGGGAAGCCGCTCTGACTCCGTCTCAGGCGCAACCTGACACTGGAGTTTCCTATCACCAGCCAGCGAGGAAACATGTGGGATGAATTAACGAAGCCAACCAGGGAAATCAACAGCAGGCGGACTTGGGTCAGCTCCCAGACGATGGAGCGGGGTGGGCCCACCTCTGCCCAGCGCCGCGGGGGCCCCAGAGCACACCCAGCCTGCCCTCGCCCCCAGGAGTTGCTCGCTGGTCAACCCTCAGGCCTAGGGATGTGGGATTTGAACCCAGGTGGTCTGGCTCCTGAATAAGGAATTGATGGCAGCGAGAAAGAGTAAGAGTGAGCAAGGCAGAGTCCCGACCTCATGGGAAGAGCAGGCTCAGACCTCAGCTTCACATTCAGCAGGGCAGCAGTACAAGGGAGCCAGGCTAGGAGGACAATCAAAAGCCCCACAGTTCTTCGTCACGGTCCAGCTAGAGTTAGGGCTGGGAGACTGTGCACAGCCAAGGAACAGAACACCTGTGCTCTGAATGCTCCATCACACGTAGAAGTGGCTCTTTTTCCACCTGCCCTTGCCCACAGGTAAGTCTTTGTCCCTACCAGTGAAGCAGTAGCTTCTGTCGAGCCACACGCTTCCCCAGAGGGAACGCAACCGAGTTCTGGATTTGCTACTGTTCCTCCCCTCCTCCCATCAGCCAAAGCGTCCTGGATCTTCAGCGCCAACCCCTCTCTTCCATTGGCTGCCCTGACAGAAGGCGGGTTCCCCGCGAGACATGTTCTGCCTCGGCAGGTGATGTCCGCTTTGCAGAGTACAGTCAGCGCTGACAGGTGTCTGCCAGGTGCTCACACACGCCGGACATGGAACATCCTCTTCTTTTAAGGGACATGATGTAAGAAGCTGCTTAAGGAGAAAGGAGGATAAAAAAGAGGATGCCCCTTATCGAACACAGCACTTGAAATGAAACCCTGAAAGATGCTGATGGCTCTTTCTCCTAACTGAAGATCACAGTCTTAAACCAGGCTGGCCAGGTGCTTTGGTGACATCTTGCTGCTTTCAGTCAAGCAAAATGATTTTCTCTCTTCCTTGGGGAGACGGGTTTATCTAGAACAGGCTTAAGAGGGGGCGGCAAAAAGTTTAAAAGAAGGTTAAATGCAACTGGCATTGAAGCGGAGTCTTGGGTAACTTTGAAAACTCCAGTGTGATTATTACCTCTGTTTCCATCTGAGTTCCATACCCTTCCTTCTACCAGAGCATGCTTCTGGCATTTTCCTGGTTCTACCAAGTTCCCTCTGAAGGTGATGCTTCACAGTGAGGCCATCTTCACGTCCTGGTCTCTGTGACCGATGGCCACCATCATCCATCCTTGCCTAGGAGCTTCCAGATCTGGGCACACTTAATTAGGTTGTGAGACTGGAATGGGGGAAAGAACACCAGGGTAACTGATGCTGTGAGAGGTTGGACCACACTGTATAAATGGTTCCAAGAGGAGGCAGCCATAAGCTCGGGCAAGTTCTCCCAGATAGTCTTCACAGGACCCCGACCACTCTGAATAGTGGATTTTCAGTCACACAGGGCTTCCTTTCTTGCTTTTCTTTCTTTTAATTGCGGTAAAATGTACATAACATGAAATTCACCATTTTAACCATGTCTAAATGTATACAGCTTAATGACATTATGCACATTCACATTGCTGTGCATTCCTCACTACCATCCATCTCTAGACTTTTTCATCATCCTAAACTGAAATTCCATGCCCGTTAAAGACTAATTGTCCATACTCCCTTGGCCCAGCCCCTGGCAAACACCATTCTACCTTCTGTCTCTATGAATTTGACTCCTCTAAGGACCTCATACAAGTGGAATCACACAGTATTTGTCCCTTGTGTGTCCAGCTTATTTCACTGAGCATAATGTCTTCAAAGTTCATCCATGGTATACCATGTGTCAGAATTTTCTTCCTTTTTTAGCACTGGGTAATATTCCAATAGATGTATATACCACATTTTGTTTATCCACTCATCTGATAATAGACACTTGGGTTGCTTCCACCTTTTGGCTATTGTGAATAATGCTGCTGAGAGCAGAAAATATCTCTTTGACACCCTGTTTTAGATTCTTTTGGTCACATACCCAGCAGCAGAGTTGCTGGATCATATGGTAATTCTATGTTAAGTTTCTTGAGGAACCACCATATTGTTTTGCATTGTGGCTGCACCATTTTACATTCCCACCAGCAGGGTACAAGTGTTCCTATTTCTGCACATTCTCGCCAACACTTGTCAATTTCTGTTTTGTTTTGCTTTATTTTGTGTTTCACAATAGGGCTTTCTTTCTTTTGGTTTTCCTTCCAAATGGGCAATTCATTTTTTCCAGGGTGAAGAATTTCCAGCTCATCTCCTTTCATTCCCCAGGGCAGGGCAGTTATCTCACCAACAATATTTTTCTAAATGGTGTGGAAACCCCTTTTGTGAATGCCACAGTCCCTGCAGCTCTGAATTTGGGACTGACGTGCTTTTCCAGAGTTCAGAACTTTCAGGAAATGCGTTATCTCTAAAATCCTGCAAGTGGTTGCTCTTTCCATTTTTGCTAAGGAAAGTTACTCTCTTTTAGGAGAAGGGAAATAAATCACAGGAATGAATAATGTGGGGAAGAAGAAGACATGCAGGCTGTAGAGTTAGACCTGTGAGAATTTCTCCTGTGCACTTGATACATGGCTGTGTGGCCCTGGGCAGCCACCAAGCTCACCGAGCCTCAGTTTCCCTGTGTGAAAGTGAATAGTCATGCTTGTGCTGTAGGACTGATGCCACATTTACATTAAAATTTATTCTCACCCTCCTACGCTGTTGGCAGGAATGTAAATTGGTGCAGCCACTATGGAGAACAGTATGGAGGTTCCTTAAAAAACTAAAAACAGAGTTGCCATATGATCCAGCAATGCCACTCCTGGGTGTATATGTGGAAAAGATGAAAACTCTAATTCAGAAAGATACATTCACCCCAATATTCATAGCAGCACTATTTACAATAGCCTAGAAATGGAAACAATCCAAGTGTCCATTGACAGACAATTGGTTTAAGAAAGTGTGGTATAGATATAGGTATAGATATAGATATAGATATATGATGGACTTTTGCTCGGCCATAAAAAAGAACAAAATATTACCATTTGCAGCAACATGGATGGACCTAGAGAATGTCACACTAAGTGAAGTCAGACAAAGAAAAATACATATGGTATAGCTTATATGTGGAACCTAAAAAATAATACAAATGAATATATATACAAAAACAGACTCATGGGCTTAGAAAACAAACTTATGATTACCAAAGGAAAAGAGAGGAGGAAAGGAATAAATTAGCAGTATGGGATTAATGGATCCAAACTATTATATGTAAAATAAATAAGCAAGGAGGTGCAGCCAAGATGGCGGTGTGGGAAAATGCGGAGTTAGAGTTTCCCCACTACTAGGGCACCTGCCTGCCACTGGTGGGGGACTCTGACGCCCAAGGAGATGGGAGGAGCCCCATAGTGAAGCAGTAGGAAGTAGGGGGACTGAGGGGGGAGGAGAAGTGGAGGCCAGACAAGATCGGTGCCCCTGAGGCTGGGGAGATCAGGAGAAGCAGGCGGGGGGCCCTCCGAGAGGAGTGGGAGAGAAGTGGAGGGTGATTGCGCAGCCCACTTGGGCCCGGGGAGCCTACTGAACTCTCAGGCAAATCCCCTGCCCTCCAATCCCCCTCCAGGTCACGTGGGTCCTTGGGAGCATAAGAAGGAGGCTGAGGGGAGAACAGGAGAGGCAGGCAGGAGGGGTGCTCCGGGAGGGGCGGGACAGGAGCGGAGGGTGATTGCCCCACCCACTCGAGGCCAGGAAGCCTGCTGGGCTCCCAGGTGAGGTCCCTTGCCCTCTGAGACCAAGGGTGGGGGGGCAGTCTGGGCCCCTTCTGTTCCTTGAGCCTAAGCCCCACCCTGCACAGCCCCCAGGGCCATTTCCAGCCCTGTGGGTCCTAAGCATAGGCCCACCTACTGCCCAAACCTCACTCTTGCTTAGGCCCCACCCTCCACAGCCAAGTCCATTTCCCCCATTTTTAAAATTTCTTTTCCCTCCTCCTCTTTTTTACTGTTGTGGTACTGATGTACCTTCCAGTTGTTGATTCATCTATATTTTTACTATTATATTCTTTCTAACATATCTGTTAGTTTCCTAGTCTAATTCTATTTTTTACTTTGTTATTGTTCTCTCTCTTTTTTTTTTTTTTCCTCCCCACGCAGCTTGCAGGATCTTGGTTCATGAGCTGGGGCTCGGGCCAAAGCTCCTGTGGTGGGAGCTCCAAGTCTGAACCACTGGACTAAAAGAGAACCTCAGATCCCAGGGAATATTCATCGGAGGGAGGTCTCACAGAGTTCCTCACTGCAGCACCAAGACCCAGCTCTACCCAATAGCCTACAAACTCCAGTGTTGGAAACCTCAGGCCAAACAAGCAGTAAGACAGGAACACAATCCCACTCATTAAAAATAATAATAATAATAAGATGGCACAAAAATATGTCACAGATGAAGGAGCAACATAAAAACCTACAAGACCAAATAAATGAAGAGGAAATAGGCAATCTACCTGAAAAGAAGTCAGAGTAATGATAGTAAAGATGAACCAGAATCGTGGAAATAGAATGGAGGCACGGATTGAGAAAATACAAGAAATGTTTAACAAAGATCTAGAAACACTAAAGAACAAACAAACAGAGAGGAACAACAAAATAACTGAAATGAAAACTATACTAGAAGGAACCAATAACAGAATAACTGAGGCAGAAGAACGAACAGGTGAGCTGGAAGACAAAATGGTGGAAATAACTGCCAAGGAGCAGAATAAAGAAAAATCAATGAAAAAAATTGAAGATAATCTCAGAGACTTCTGGGACAACACTAAATGCACCAAGATTCAAATTATAGGGGTCTCAGAAGAAGAAGAGAAAAAGAAAAGGTGTGAGAAAATATTAGAAAGGATTATAGTCGAAAACTTCCCTAACATGGGAATGGAAATAGTCACCCAAGTCCAGAAAGCACAGAGAGTCCCATACAGGATAAACCCTAGAAAAAACACACCAAGACACATATTAATCAAACTAAAAAAAATTAAATTCAAAGAAAAAATATTAAAAGCAGCAAGGGAAAAACAAAAAATAACATACAAAGGAATCCCCATAAGGTGATCAGCTGATTTTTTAGCGGAAACTCTACAGGCCAGAAGGGAGGGGCAGGATATACTTAAAGTGATGAAAAAGAAAAACCTACAACCAAGATTACTCTACGCAGAAAGGATCTCATTCAGATTTGATGGAGAAGTCAAAAGCTTTTCAGAGAAGCAAAAGCCATACATATCGATAACCTTGAAAGTAAATGGATTAAATGCCCCAACCAAAAGACACAGACTGGCTGAATGGATACAAAAACAAGACCCATATATATGCTGTCTACAAGAGACCCACTTCAGACCTAGGGACACATACAGACTGAAAGTGAATGGATGGAAAAAGATATTCCATGCAAATGGAAATCAAAAGAAAGCTGGAGTAGCAATAGTCATATCAGATAAAAGACTTTAAAATAAAGAATGTTACAAGAGATAAGGAAGAACACTAAATAATGACCAAAGGATCAATCCAAGAAGAAGATATAACAATTATAAATGCTTATACACCCAATGTAGGAGCACATCAATACGTAGGGCAAATGCTAACAGCAATGAAAGGAGAAATTGACAGTAACACAATAATAGTAGGGGACTTTAACACCCCATTTACAATGGACAGATCATACAAACAGAAAATAAATAAGAAAACACAAACTTCAAATGACACAATAGGCCAGATAGATTTAATTGATATTTATAGAACTTTCCACCCCAAAGTGGCAGAATACACTTTCTTCTCAAGTGCACATGGAACATTCTCCAGGATAGATCACATCTTGGGCCACAAATCAAGCCTTGGAAAATTGAAGAAAATTGAAATCATATCAAGCATCTTTCCTAACCACAATGTATGAGATTGGAAATCAATTACAGGAAACAAACTGAAAAAAACACAAACACATGGAGGCTAAACAGTGTGCCACTAAATAACCAAGAGATCACTGAAGAAATCAAAGAAGAAATTTAAAAATACACAGAAACAAATGAGAACAAAAACATGACAACTCAAAACCTATGGGATGCAGCAAAAGCAGTTCTAAGAGGGAAGTTTAGAGCAATTCAATCGCACCTCAAGAAGCAAGAAAAATCTCAAATAAACAACCCAATCCTACACTTAAAACAACTAGAAAAAGAAGAACAAAGAAAACCCAAAGTCAGTAGAAGGAAGAAATCATAAAGATCAGAGCAGAAATAAATGAAATGGAAATGAAGAAAACAATAGCAAAGATCAATAAAACTAAAAGCTGGTTCTTTGAGAAGATAAACAAAATTGATAAACCCGTAGCCAGACTCATCAAGAAAAAAAGGGAGAGGACTCAAATCAATAAAATTAGAAATGAAAAAGGAGAAATCACAACTGACACTGCAGAAATACAAAGGATTATAAGAGAACACTACAAATAACTATATGCCAATAAAATGGACAACCACAAAGAAATGGACAAATTCTTGGAAAGGTACAATTTTCCAAGACCAAACCAGGAAGAATTAGAAAATATAAACAGACCTATCACAAGTAATGAAATTGAAACTGTAATTACAAAATGTTCCAACAAACAAAAGTCCAGGACCAGATGGCTTCACAGGCAAATTCTATCAACCATTTAGAGAAGAGCTAACACCAATCCTTCTCAAACTCCTCCAAACAACTGCAGAGGGAGAAACACTCCCAAATTCATTCTACAAAGCCACTGTCACCCTGATACCAAAACCAGAAAAAGATATCACAAAAAAAGAAAA
>NC_041219.1:35585235-35587411 GCF_002837175.3 Physeter macrocephalus | reverse complement strand
ATGGAAACACAAAAGACCCCGAATAGCCAAAGCAATCTTGAGAAAGAAAAACGGAGTTGGAGGAATCAGCTCCCCAACTTCAAACTATACCACAAAGCTACAGTAATCAAGACAGTATGGTATTGGTACAGAAACAGAAATATAGATCAATGGTACAGGATAGACTGCCCAGAGATAAATCCACACACATATGGGCACCTAATTTATGACAAAGGAGGAAAGAACATACAATGGAGAAAAGACAGCCTCTTCAATAAATGGTGCTGGGAAAACTGGACAGCTACATGTAAAAGAATGATATTAGAACACTCCCTAACACCATACACAAAAATAAACTCCCAATGCATTAAAGACTTAAATGTAAGACCAGACACTATAAAACTCTGCGAGGAAAACATAGGAAAAACACTCTTTGACATAAACCACAGCAAGATCTTTTATGACCCATCTCCTAGAGTAATGGAAATAAAAAGAAAAATAACAAATGGGACTTAGTTAAACTTAAAAGCTTTTGCACAGCAAAGGAAACCATAAACAAGACAAAAAGACAACCCTCAGGATGGAACAAAATATTTGCAAATGAAACAACAGACAAAGGATTAATCTCCAGAATATACAAACAGCTCATGGAGCTTAATAGCAAAAAAACAAACAATCCAGCTAAAAAATGGGTGGAAGGCCTAAATAGACATTTCACCAAGGAAGACATACAGATGGCCAAGAGTCACATGAAAAGATGCTCAACATCACTAATCATTAGAAAAATGCAAATCAAAACTACAATGAGGTATCACCTCACACCAGTCAGAATGGCCATTATCAAAAAATCTAGAAACAATAAATGCTGGAAAGGGTGTGGTGAAAAGGGAACCCTCCTGCACTGTTGGTGGGAATGTAAATTGATACAACCGCTATGGAAAACAGTATGGAGGTTCCTTAAAAAACTAAAAATAGAACTACCATATGACCCAGCAATCCCACTACTGGGCATATACCCTGAGAAAACCATAATTCAAAAAGCGACATATACCACAATGTTCATTGCAGCACTATTTACAATAACCAGACATGGAACCAACCTAAATTTCCATCGACAGATGAATGAATAAAGAAGATGTGACACATATATACAATGGAATATTACTCAGCCATAAAAAGAAACGAAACTGAGTTATTTGTAGTGAGGTGGATGGATCTAGAGTCTGTCATACAGAGTGAAGTAAGTCAGAAAAAGAAAAACAAATACCATATGCTAACACATACATATGGAATCTAAAAGAAAAAAAAAGTTCTGATGAACCTAGGGGCAGGACAGGAATAAAGACGCAGACATAGAGGATGGACTTGAGGACACAGGGAGGGGGAAGGGTAAGCTGGGACGAAGTGAGAGTAGCATTGCAATATATACACTACCAAATGTAAAATAGATAGCTGGTGGAAAGCAGCCGCATAACACGGGGAGATTGGATCTGTGGTTTGTGATGACCTAGAGGGGTGGGATAAGGAGGATGGGAGGGAGGCTCCAGAGGGAGGGGATATGGGTCGTGTGTATGCATATGGCTGATGCCCTTTGTTGTGCAACAGAAACTAACACAGTATTGCGAAGCAATTATACTCCAATAAACATCTATTTAAATAAATAAATAAGCAAGAAGGATTTACAGTATAGCACAGGAAACTATATTCAAGATCTTGTAATAACCTATAATGGAAAATAATCTGAAAAAAAATATATATATATATATATATAACTGAATATCTTTGCTGTGTACCTAAAACTAACACAATATTATAAATTAATTATACTTCAATAAAATTCTTATCTATATACAATATATACATTTATACAATATATATCTACAAATTCATTTGCATACACTCATTGTTTTTCCATAAATGCTTAAATGTGATCAATTCAGACACACTGTGATTTTTTTAAATTGAAGTATAGTTGATTTACAGTGTTGTAATAGTTTCAGATGTACAGCAAAGTGATTCAGTTATATATATATATTCTTTTTCAGATTCTTTTCCATTATAGGTTTTTACAAGATATTAACTATAGTTCCCTGTGCTATACAGTAGGTCCTTGTTGTTTATTTTATATATCGTATATACTGTTTTTTTTAAAGCAATCATTTTTTTTTTTTTTTTTTTTTTTTTTTTTGTGGTACGC
>NC_041219.1:35556926-35585225 GCF_002837175.3 Physeter macrocephalus | reverse complement strand
TTTTTTTTGTGGTACGCGGGCCTCTCACTGTTGTGGCCTCTCTCGTTGCGGAGCACAGGCTCTGGACGCACAGGCTCAGCGGCCATGGCTCATGGGCCCAGCCGCTCTGCGGCATGTGGGATCTTCCCGGACCAGGGCACGAACCCGCGTCCCCTGCATCGGCAGGCAGGCTCTCAACCACTGCGCCACCAGGGAAGCCCCGAAGCAATCATATTTTTAACTTGGCATCTCCCTTCTTATTCTCTCCCCAACCCTTGCAAATATTACCCCCTCTTAACTATGTAGCCCCTGTGAACGATCTGTAGTAGAATGCGTCTTCCCATCATTCCCTCCATGCGTCCATAATTGTTTCGATAAATACATGTTTATATTGCATATGGAAAGTGGTGAAAGCCCTTATAAAAACAGGATGTTGTGTATGCTTTCCTGCATTTTGGCTTTTCACTCAGAGTTTCCTCATGGAATTCCCTCCAAATCAAGCGGCAAGCCTAAGTTGATCTTTGTAATGGCTTAATCCGTGGTTTGACTGTGCTGTAATTTATTCAACCACCACCTCTTGGTGAGCATTTGGTTTTCCTGTGCACCACATGGCAGCCTAAATGCCACTCACAGATTGTGACTCGGCTGCTGAACGCCCTCCAGAGGCGCCCTCTCACTCAAAATGAATTCCAAAGGCCTCATAGTGGCCTTCGAGGCCCTAAGTGATCCTTCCACTCTCACTTCCCCGCCGTCCTCTCTGTCTCGGTATTCTCTGCCTCACTGTCTCTGCTCCAGCCACACTGGCTTCCTTGATGCTCCTCAAACCCAACACCCTTGTTCCTACCACTGGGCCTTTGCACATGCTATTCTCTGTCACAGGTGTCTGCACAGCTCACCTCCTTACCTTCTCTAGCACTCTCTCAGGAATGTACCTCTAGCTTCCCAGTGTAAATAAGCAACTCCTCTTTCCCTTGGCATTCTGTATCTCCCTTCCCTGCTTAAATTTTCTCCCTAGCACTTATCACTCGTTTATTTATTATCTGACTCTTCCCACTAGAATGTAGACTGTACAGGGCAGGAATCTGTTTTGCTCAATTCCATATCCTCAGTATCTACAACAGTGCCTGGCACTTAGTAGGGTTCAATAAATATTTATTAACTGGTTTAATGAAGGCATGAATAAATGAACAAACAAAACTACATAGGTTAATGTGGGATGTAGACCATCACAGGACACAGAATAGCACTGAATTAGAACCAGAACAGAGACAATTTTCGTGGCCCTATCAAATTAAAGTTTCACCAAAGTCCTAGCAAAGAGGAACTGGACATAACACCAGAATTGCACTGTGTTTGAGACTTAATCACAGATACACACACACTTAAATACTCACTGAACTATAAAGAGATTATTCCATGCGATAGATCAGCCAGTGTTGTCCTTGTTAAATCCAGACTAACCCATCTGGTCCCATCACAGAGAGCTCTGTATCCAGTAGGTTATAAATGAAGAAACACTGTGATAATACTGCACAGTAGCTGAAAGCCCTGGCCCTGGAGTCTGACTCCCTGGGTTTAAAACCCAGCTCTGCCAGTTACCTCTGTGTGAGCTTGGACAAATTACTTAACCTCTCTGTGCCTCAGCTTCCTATGTGTCCAATGCAAATAAGAAGAATACCTACATCAAAAGTCATACCATATGCTAACACATATATATGGAATCTAAAAAAAAAATGGTACTGATGAACCTAGTTGCAGGGCAGGAATAAAGATGTAGACATAGAGAATGGACTTGAGGACACGGGGTGGGAGGGGGAATCTGGGGCAAAGTGAGAGTAGCATCGACATATATACACTACCGAATGTAAAATAGTTAGCTAGTGGGAAGCAGCAGCATGGCACAGGGAGATCAACTCGGTGCTTTGCAATGACTTAGAGGGGTGGGATAGGGAGGATGAGAGGGAGGCTCAAGAGGGAGGGGATATGGGGACATATCTATGCATATGGCTGATTCACTTTGGTGTACAACAGAAACTAACACAGTATTGTGAAGCAATTATACTCCAATAAAGATCTATTTTTTTAAAAAGTCTCATATGCAGAATCTTGGGGAAAAAAAGGATACAAATGACCTTATTTACAAAACAGAAACAGACTCACAGACTGAGAGAACAAACTTATGGTTACCAGGGGGGGAAGGGTCGAGGAGAGGGATAGATTGGGAGTTTGGGATTGACATGTACTCACTGCTATATTTAAAATAGATAACCAATAAGGACCTACTATATAGCACAGGGAACTCTGCTCGATACTCTGTAATAACCTAAATTGGAAAATAATTTGAAAAAGAATAGATACGTGTACATGTGTAACTGAATCACTTTGCTGTACACCTGAAACTAAGACAACACTGTTAATCAACTATACTCCAATATAAAATAAAAAATTTTTAAAAGTCTCTTTGTGCATAGGATAAATGAGTTAATACAAGTAAAACACTTAGAACAGAACTTGGCCCATAACAAGCACTCATAATTGTTATGGACGTTAAAGAACACAAACTCCAGAGACAGACTGCCTGGGATCAAACCCAGGCTCTGCTGTGAACGAGCTGTGTGACCTTGAGCAAGTCACTTAACCTCTCTGATTCAGTTTCATTACCTGTAAAATAGGGCTAATCACAATCTCTCTTCCCAAGAGTGTTGTGAGAATTAAATATGTCGATGTATATAGAACCTAAAATAACATCTGACCCATATTAAGTGCCAAAAATCATGTAGATGTTTGCTATCATCATCGTCGTTGTCATCGTCATCATATGCGTAGCCCAGATTCTGAGTTACCGAGAAGAAAGAGCAGACAAAAAGCATCTGTCATACAAGAGTGCGTAAGGAACACCTGTCCCTTCACTGGCCTGCATACAGGTAGTTCTTTGCTTTTCCCACCAAACTTGTACCTGATGTGTATCCCAAACCACTGTCCCTCCTTTTTCTCTACATCAACAGACTTAGCCTGTTAGCCTTAGTTTTCTGTGCTCCCAGAATACCTTGCCTTTGTCTGCTACTCACCCTCCCTGGCTGGAGGCTGCAGGTTCCCAAAGCTGTGACCGTCTCATCTCTCACCAGAAGCTGCAGAGGAAACATGCCAGGAAAGCCTGTGGAGGTAGAAATCAGAATAGGTCACAACAGGGCCAGAAGAAGAGGACAGAGGGGAAGAACCGAAGAGCTCACTGATAATCTCTCTACCTCAGTGTCTTTCTCTGTAAAGTGGGGTTAATAACCACACTGAGTGCATAAAGTCACTTTGAGGATTGAATGAGAGGGTGGGAAACACTCAGCTCAGCTCCTGGCAGATGCAGCAATGACCAGGAGGAGGACGAGTGGGAGAATACAAGTGTGCTCGGAGCACTAACAGAGCACAGAACACGAGTTTTGCAGGGGTGAGATGTGGGGGGCTGTAGTAAACTGTGTTGCCCACTCTTCCCTGGGGAAGGTTATACTTGCCTGCCCCATGGAGGCAGTCTTGGATATGTGACTTTTTTGGCTAATAAATTGTGAATGAGTGACATGGTACCTCTGGGCAGCAGCTTTAAGAGTCAGTGCGTGATTTGCTGTACTCTCTTTTCCCTGCCTCAGCCACCACAGAGCATGTTTTGAGAGGGAGCCTTGATCAGTCCGGAGGGCTGAACCTCTGTGATGATCAGAGTCCTTTTGCTGGCTTGCAGCTGACATGTAACACTCACGAGAAGTGAATTTTGCTTTAATCCGCTAAAACATGGAATTGTTAGTTGCATCAGCCTGAAAGCATCTTGGTGTTTTTGGAGCCTGAAATCAAGGACGAGAACGTCAAGGGATATGTCTGGTAGGTGGGTGGGAGTCAGATCAGAGCCTTAGTGTGCTCAGGTGCTGAAGCTCTGTCCTGCAAATTGTTGGGAAGATGCTTCCGCCACGTCCTCCTGACCTTGAAGGGTCCACAATCCTGTGACACATTCTCTGTGTGGTGCTGGATCGAGGGTCACATAACAATAACCAGCTCCAAAATCCTACATGGCTCCACCTTTGCCAAAAGATAAACTCACAACAGTTCAATCTAGCATTTTAAAACCCATACACATGGCCCTACTTATCCCACTCCTTAGCAACATGAATCGCCCACTCTAACCGCAACAGTCTGCTTTACTGTCTGCGGCACAGGTTTTGGTAATCCTATATTTCAGCCTTTGTTCACATCTTTCTGTCTCACCTGTGTTGATCCTCTTCTCCTCCCAATGTATCAAAGTCCCAGCGGAAAGTTGCAGACCTTTGAGGGATTGGAGCTCTGGTCCTGGTTCATCTAATGGCACCCCGTTACCAATTTTTAAAAAATTCTCTTAACCACTCTGGTCCCCATCACGAAAATGAAGATTATTGGACCAGATGCTCTCTCAGAGGTGCTTTTAATAATGCTTAGGATTTTAAATCTCATTCAGCCAAAGTTACTGTTCCCATCTCAAAACTCCTTTTCTCCTTATTTTGCACATATAAGATGCTGTCTTATGTTATCTAGTGTAAATGCCTCTCCCACCTCCACCCTCTTCCTGAACTTCTCCCCATGACCTGCAGAATTTGCAATCTTTAATGCATTCATATTTCCCAGGTACAGGAGAAACCCTCTTCTCCAAGTCTCATATTTCCACGTGAAGGAGCCTCCTTAGTTAACGTTCCCAGTCTCTCTTGGTGCCTCCGGTCATTTCTCCCTTGGGATAGATGACTAACATGGTTGGTGTTTGGAAGAAGGAACAGGATGTTGATGACTCAGCCCCCTTGAAGTGGTTCTCTTTTGGGATCTGTCTGCAGGGGATCCGTTCCTGGTTTACAGATGCCTGCCTTCCAGCTAAGTTCTTCCATGGTGGAGAGAGAGATCATGTCTCTTCTTACAAGGGCAAAAATCTCATTCATGAGGGGCTCCACCCTCATCACCTAATTACCTCCCAAAGGCCCCATCTCCAAACATCATAGCAGTGGGAGATTAGGGCTTTGACAGGTGAATTTTGGGAGGACTCAAACATTCAGTCCTTGACCCCCTGAAATTCATGCCTTTCTCACATGCAAAATACATTCATTCCCTCCTAAGAGCCCCCATAATCTTAATTTATTCCAGCATCAACTCCAAAGTCTAATGTCCAAAGCCTCATCTAAGTATCATTCAAATTAGATATGGGTGAGACTTGAGGCACATTTCATCCTGAGGCAAAATCCCTCTCCAACTGTGAACCAGTGAAACCAGACAAATTATGTACTTCCAAAATTCAGTGGGTGGGACAGGTGGAGGATACACATTTCTATTCCAAGAGAAATGGGAAAGAAGGAAGGGATGATGGGTCTCAAGCAAGTCTAAAACTTAGCAGGGCACGATCCATGAGATCTTAAAGCCTCAAGAATAATCAGCTTCGGCTTGATGCTCTGCCTTCCAGACCCACTGGGGCAGTAGTCTTGCCTTGTAGAACATTCTCGGTACCAAAATCTGTATGAGTCAGGCTCCAGAGGAAAAGAGCCAGAGAGAGAGAAAATTGGCTGAGAAGTCTCGTGATCAGCCACCTGCAAGCTGGAGATATAGGAAAGGCAATGATGTAGTCCCAGATTGAGTCCTAAGGCCTGAGAACTGGGGGAACCAATGGTAGAAGTCCCAGCTGGAGTCTGAAGACAGATGTTCCAGCTCTGTCAGTCAGGCAGAGATATCAGATTCTCCTTTCTTCTGCCTTTTTGTTCTATTCAGGCTCTCAGTAGATTGGATAATGCCCACCCATATTTGGGAGAGCAAGCTGCTTCACTAAGTCCATCAATTCAAATGCTAAACTCATCTGGAAACACCCTCACAGACACATCCAGAAATAATGTTTAGCCAAATGTGTGGGTACTCCATGGCCTAGTAAAATTGACACATAAAATTAACCATCAAAATAGCAAACTTTTTTTTTTCTCTTTGTTTCCTCATTGTCAACATGTAGTGAGAAACTAATGGTGCAGTATGGCTTCTTGAGTTCCATGCATCACCTCCACCTTTCAGTCAGCAGGAAGAACAAAGGGGATAAAGAAAGACTTTCCTTTCTTTATCCTTCATCTTCGCATCCCCCCTCCCAATAAAAACACTGGAAATAATTACAGATAATGTGAGTATGAAAATATGAACGTTTTGCTATATAAGACAAGCAGCTTATGAGAATAGCATATAGCAACACTGAGAGACTGCTTTGGAAGAAGATAGGTAGAAAAATATGGTCTTCTTATTCCTACCCATCCAATTCTAAAGTCAAAGACAGATGCTAGCCACACATTCCCAAACAGCAGGAACTGATACGTGCAAGCTTACTTAAGTGTCTTGTAGCTTTTTTTATTATTAAAGTGAGGCTCGAGCCAACTTAATACTGAATTACCATGATATTTTTACAAGAAGAATTGTAACACTTTTATGTTAGATACGTGCCTTATTTTACATATATGATATATGCTAGGTACATATGTGTTAGATACATATTTTATGTTAGATACCAACAAAGTTATTACTCCTGACAAAACACATTGAATAAGTAAGATTCCTTCTCTTAGTCACCATGCATTTCGTGATTCACTTCATGTCACACAAACTTCATTTTTGACTCACAAAGTACGTCGCAACGGGCTTTGTGAGACATAATTATTGAGGCTATTTTTGTGCTGCTATTCGCTGCCTTTTCCTAGCTTCTCTGCATTAATAACCAGTTTTTTCCTCTTCACTATTCAGTATCCGACCAAAGAGAACTGGTGACAGCCAATCAGCATCTTGGGTGATGACTCATTTGCATTCAAAAGCTTAAAAACACTGGGTCCTTATCAACAAAAACGAAGCCTGCTGTTACACACTGGGCTCTGAGCTAGGTCAGTGGATACGGTGGAAAATAAGATATGTTCCTGCCCCAGCACTCTCCCACTGAAAACTGAAATGTTAGATTGCAAGAGAGATTCGTATGTTAATACAAACAATTATTGCCACTGACGTCACAGCTAACAAGCTGCCTTTTTTGCACTGAGCTCATTTGAGCTGCAAGGCAACCTCAAGACAGAAGTGTCTCTATGATTAAACCCTATTTACAGACCAGGAAACTGAGCCCGTGGTAAAAAAAAAACTAACCCCCACTTCAAAATTTTTTTTAGAAGTCCCACTCCATACTTTCCTCAGTTCTGGAATTCTTTCCAGAAAGTCTGAATAAAAGAGTATGGAGTGTTTTCAGAGTGGTGCCTGAATTTCCAACATCAGAATCATCTAGGGTGCTTGTCCACAGGGAGACTCCTGGGTCCCATCCCAGACTGACTGTGTCAGAATCCCAGGAGGGGCCAGAGAAGAGGCAGCTTAACAAACTCCCCCAGGTGAGTCTCCAGCCCCCAGCAGTTTGCGATCCACCAGAGTAGACCCTTCACAGACAGAAAAAGGAAAGGTAGAACATTCCTGGCAGGGAGAAGTGTGCAAGCCAAGGTGTGGAGTTACGGACATTCATAGCAAACTCAGAAACCACAACAGACCAAAATTATCCATTTCATCAATTTCTAGATGATGTCATAGACTAGCCACTGAGTTGAAAATCTTAAAGGGAGGGGCTGAAATGATTTCTAAGCCCCTGATGCCCTGAGTCTCTGTGACGCCTTCAGCTTTTTCCATCAGACGCAGGCTACAGCAGCTGGAAGGTCGAAAGTCTGCCTCCTTTGAAACCGGGAACATTTAATTCAATCCCAGACACAATCTGCTGCTGGTTGCAAAGATCTGCTTTCTTCCTCTGGGAGAAGTATTTCTCGCTGAGTTATATACCCAGGTCCTAAACAAACTATATATGGAAATAATCAGAGTACAGGACTGGAAGCCAGGAGACTCGGGTTCAAATCCTGTCTCAGCCACAGTACTCACTCTGCTTCTTAGTTTGCAAGTCACAGAGCTAACAAGTTAATAGGGGAACTTATCCTAGAGACATTGGTGTCTCATGGGTCCCAAATGCAGATTCAGGCCTCTGGAAAGACTATTCTTTCTCTATTATTCTTCTCTACCTTGCTAGACACATCTGTTCATCTTTCTTTGCTTTGCCAGAGTAGCTTTTTCTGCTGCCCTGTTTACAGGAAGGAACATAGCTGCCCCTCCGCTCCCAGCAATAGCCAACAGTTAATGTTCACTTACTTGGATCAGACACTATTCTAAGCTCTTTATAAGTATTATTTTATTTAATCATTACCACAATTCTTTAGAGTAAGGATGCCATGATTACTCCCTTTATACAGATGAAGCAATTGAGACACAGAGAAGTCAAGTAACTTTCTCAAGGACACACAGCTAGTTCAGTTACGGACTCTGGCAGGCTGAACTCAGAGCCAATATATTCATGTCCTGCCTCGTATTCTTTCATGTCACATATCGAGGTTTAATGGCTATCTCTCTGTCTCATTTCATATTTCCGAGTAGAACCAGATTGTACCAGTATGGCAGGAGGTCCAGGTCACACAGTACCATCACGAATGAGAGGGCTGTGCTCACCAAAGTGAAGGCCTAGGGAATTCCCTGCGCCTCCGACAAAAGCGTCCTCCTTGCCTGCTAATCCAAACAAGAGATTTTCTACAAATCCCTACCCATCTTTGGGTTTTAAGTTCTTCTACCATAAAATGAAGGTGCTGATTCTGGTCAGTGTTTCCCAGAACATTACATGAGGTGCCGTGCACATAAAAAGTTCTGTGGTCCAATCAATGGGAAATGCTGTTTATTCTCCTCTTGGACACTCACAATGAAAATGGCTCTGAAAAGTCCACTGGTGAAGATAACTGCTTAACCTTCACAGAGCATTTCCCCAATACATTTGACTACAGAAACTCTCCCCCATCCTTTGTACAGACCCTGAACTTCCTGCTTTACGGTAACTATAAAAGAGTTCAAACAGGAATGCTATCAACTTCCTCCACAACGCCTCAAGTCACCTACACCTATGGCCCTCCTCCTGCTCCTCTCTGGTTACAATAGCTGAGGTGCCCCTTCACCTTTCTGAGGCTCATGGGTCTGGGTTCCATTCCCTCCTGCCTTTTCAGTAACCTTACACTATCCATTTCTAATTTCTTTCTCTCTCTACCTCTACCTCGATCTCTCCTGTATTTCCAAACCTCTGCTCCCTGCCCCCCCATAAACCATTTAAACACAGTAAAATGTCTTTCATCACGAAGAAAAACTCCCCCTGGTCCTCATTTCCCTCTCCAGCTATCCTCTCCTCCCTCTGTAGCCAAATTTGTCTAGGAGGAGCTACTCTGTCCCATGTCTTCTCCCGTATGTTCTTCAGGCCTCTCCAACTTGACTTCTGACCCCAGTACAAACCACTTCCAAAATGGTTCTTGCTGGGATCACCAATGGCCTCCATATCACTAAATCCAAAGGCCAATATTTGGGTCCTCATCTTCCATCTTCTCTCGACAGCACACGCCACTCCTGATCAAGCCCTCCCACTCAGAACGTCCTCCTGTGGGCTAAGGATAAGGGCCCTCGCCTGGAATCCCTCCTACCCTGACTCACGGATTTCTATCCTACCTGGAAGCGTCAGAGTCCCTCAGGGTGAATTCTCATCACACCCACGACTCCAATTATTATCTCCACCCCACTATTCTCCTCTGAACACTATACTTGTACCTCTTTCTGCCGACTTGACATTTCAACTTGGATAACTCACACAGGCCTCAAACTCAGCACATTGGAACCTGACCTTCCCTCTACAGTCTGATCCATCTCCAGTGGTCCCCACCTCCCGAGAGGTGATGTCGTCCATAGAAGTGAACAAACCAGAAACCTATGAGTCATCCTAGTATCATCCTTTCCTCACCCCCATATCTACTCCAGCACCAGGCTCTATCTTGGTGTAGCTCCTAAATAAAGCTCACATACATCCATTTCTTTCTGCTTCTACCCACACCACCCTAGCTGAAACGGCCATCGTTTATCACCTGTTCTACTGAAATAAGTGGTCTCACTGTTTTTCCTCCTAGGCTTCTCCTTTTCTTTCGGCAGATCCCAGCTGGAATTAACCTCTACTGAAAGCCCTATTGTAGCTTCCTGGCGCTTTTAGGGTAAACACTGAAATCCTTAACATGTCCTACAAGATCCTACCTCAACTAGTCCCTGCCCACCCCCCAGCCTCCCCTCCCACCCTGCCTCTTGCTCTTGACACTGTGTGGGTAGAGATGAGGAATGCTGATAAACATCCTACAACACACAGGACAGCGCCCACAGTGAGGAGTTAGCCCCAGATGTCAGTGGAGCCAATGTTGAAAAACCCGGTGTGAGCTCATCATTTCAGCCCCCTTCCCAGCACACGGTGTCCTCCTGGCCACTATTATAGGTTCAGGAGTGAGTACATACATCCTGAATTGGCTCAGTCTGACTGCAGAGGTGGACTTTTCTTTCCAGGGCTGGAGGAGAGTGTCTCTCCCTTTGCCTCTTTCTCCCTTACCCCCTCCCTCGCTGTTGGCTGGCAACAAGAAAGCATGGTGCCCCACATGCCACTGACAATGCCTTATGAGCACATGAAGAAAGCAGTCCAAGAACACAACTCATACACCAATGGTGGTAGAGCAGAGAGAGAGAGAATGAACCTGAACTTTATGACTGAGCTACTGGATCGACCAAACCTGAAACACATCTTACTGCTAAACTTATTACATGAGATAAATAAATGCCCTTAGTTCTATGTTAGTTTGAATTGTGTTTTCTGTTACTTGATACTTGAGACTTTCAAATTCATCTGTCTGGTCCCTTTCGGTCCTTTATGATTCAATGACTTTATGATTCTAGATGTGGCTAAGATCCTTCTAGCCCTGGACATACTTAGAGGAAAGGTAAATAATTCTAAGGAGTGCTGGTAGAAGATGGTGTTAAGAGTACCTTTTCACCGCGTTAAAGAATACTTCTTTTCTTGTTTACCACTTGGGCCTCTCCACAAATTCTATTCCCCTCAGACTTACCTCAGATATATTCAGGACATCATGAAAGGCAGACAATTTATTTTACTAAGATGATGATAGGTGTGTTTGTGACCCCATCAACCTTGCCTTCTGTCTGTTCCTATGGCTCCAGTTCCAAACAGCTGCTTCCTCCCCCACCTTCTGATGTGCTAGACATTCAGGAACCATCTGTCCCCCATCAGCACAAACATTGTCCATCACAGCCCCAGCTGCTGCAGTCACTTGCCATGACCGTTAGGTACTTTCTTTAGGATGAACTAGCCTAGATTGCTGATAGAATTTGAACAATACCAGTGATAGCTGAGAAGACTGAGTGCTTGTGATACGCAGGGCTTAGCACTTTACACACCTTCTAGCACCAAACCCCTTATGGCCACTCTTCGATGCAGGCACTATTATTAACCCTATTTTCCAGATGAGGAAATGGGCCACAGAAAGGCTCAATAAATTGCCCAAGTCGACACAGCTGGTAATTGAAGCCCTTTTTCCTGGATCATAGAAAATCAAGGTAGGGTGGAAAAAGCCCCTATAGTTTAGTTTGTTTTAATTAAATTATTCTTTTCTAAAATTTTTGGTTATAAAAGAAAAAAGTAGATACATAAGATAACATAACCAGGCAGTGCGGAGAATGAGAAAATGAAAGGCAGAAGTCTCCCTCGCCTGGTTGTCCCTTTCTAGATGTCCTGTCCAGCTCTGCAAGGCTAACAACTGCTAAAAGTTTCTGGAAATTTTTCTGCAGAAATTCCCTTTGCAACAGGAATAAAGACGCAGACGTAGAGAATGCACTTGAGGACACGGGGGCGGGGGAAGGGTAAGCTGGGACGAAGTGAGAGAGTGGCATGGACATATATACACTACCAAATGTAAAACAGTTAGCTAGTGGGAAGCAGCCGCATGGCACAGGGAGATCAGCTCGGTGCTTTGTGACCACCTAGAGGGGTGGGATAGGGAGGGTGGGAGGGAGACGCAAGAGGGAGGAGATATGGGGATATACGTATACGTATAGCTGATTCACTTTGTTATACAGCAAAAACTAACACACCATTGTAAAGCAATTATACTCCAATAAAGATGTTTAAAAAAAGAGAAAAGAGACTTAAAAAAAAAAATTCCCTTTGCATATGCAAAGAAGCAGTTCTTCCCTTAAATCATTTTTTCCTACTTCCCCCGCTTTCGGGACAGCACTCTCTTGACACAAACCATCCTTTGCCTTTTTCTGTGTCTTTCCCACCTCCCCCACCCCCCAGGTTTCTTTGCCCCTTCCCTGAGGGCAAGGACTGCCCCCTTGTCAACTTCAACACAGTCAAGTCATCTCAGGCATGATCACGAATGAGCGGATGAGAGCTCGGAGAGCAGCACCTTGTGATAGAGGAAGAAAAAAAGAAAGATCCAAAAAAGAAAAATCCTAAAAAGCAGAAGTTTCCTGAAGAGTCTCCCTGCAGCCCTGTTGGGCATCTTTCTCTTTCTCCTGTCTGAGTGGTCACCCTAAATCCACACGCTCTGCCTCGTTGCTGAAATGTCAGGGTGAACCTTCAGCTGGTCAGTTAAATAAACACATGAGGTCACTGGCAAAGAAAGACACTGCCAAGGATCTAAGCTCTCCTGAAGATCCCTGGTGAAGGCAGTCCCAGTTTGAGGGACTACCCTTTCTGCATTCACCCCGAGCTGTTTATATTTTTGTTGTTGTTGAGATACAAGCGCAGCTCTCTCAGAAAAGCTCTAGGAAGTAACCTTTCCAACAGGGCCCTCCAAATGCACCTCACTTCCAAACTCTTGCTCTGGCTGGAAATGGCACATAACCCCACCCACTGGTAATCCTAGCTCACTCTCCATCTCTCCACAGCATTTCTCAGTAGCGTTGGCCTAAGTGATCATACGTAACAGACATTTACTCCTTAGAAAATCAAATGGAAGTTGGGCAGTGGATCTCTCTAGGGCCCAATCAGTGATGCTCATGTTTGCGAAAAACGTGCAGCCACGGCTCAGATAAGTAGAGGAGAAGCTCCGAGCCCACACCTGGAACATTCCATGACTTTGGTGACTAGACAGTGACTAGGTGCTCTAGTCCATAAGGAAGAGACTTGACCAGCTGGTGCAAAACAAACACAAATTAAGCTGCCTCATGATTATCTACATGCCGTGAGCCCAGAATCCACCCTTTCATTTTGGATTCAGTAACTAAGGCAGCTCCTTCAAAGACAAGGTATAAAATGTTAAGATCTAATCTTGTTTTAGACACAGAAACTCTATGTCTCTTTCAGTGTCCATCACCTCCACCTTGGTGCCATCTACTTCCTTAGTCATACTTAACCCCCAGCCACCCCCAGTACCACCAGACAAGGCATCTGGTACTCTGCATTTATATCACACCTGGGCTGATATCCCAAGTTCCATCCTGTGCGTTTCTAATCTCCGGACACCTTCCATTGATTGACAGTGCCTGACTGGTTGGTCTTGTACAGATTCAAGAGAAAACACTGATGTCTCTGTCATGGGTACATAACTGGGGAGGTGGAGAGTTGGATTGTGTGGACTTGCACCACTGGCAAATCCCTCTTCTCCTATCAAATTAACCTGATATTTAGCACCTCTCAGGAACTGTATTAGATTCATTCATTCATTCATTCACTCATTCCACACATATTTGTTGAGCACATACTATGTGCTTGACACTATTGTTGGCATCTGAGATATTTTAGTGAATGATACAAAGACCTTTGCCCTCACGCAGCTGACATTCTACTGGGGAGGGAAGAGGGGGCAAGCGTGAAGGTGGAGACAGAGTAAACAATAAACATGATCAATAAGTTAAATTACATAGTTTGAGAAGTTCTTTGTAAAAAATGAAAAAAAGAGTAAATCAGAATAAAGGAAATCAGAAGTGATGTCAGACTGCTATGAAAATAAAGTGCTTAGATTGCTAACCTAGGACCAGGCTGGCAGGCTCACCTCTGAGCCGAGACGGCGCTGCAGCAGAACCCAGCCATGTGGCTGACAGGGTCTTGGTGCTCCGGCAGGGTGTCAGGTCTGTGCCTCTGAGGTGGGAGAGCTGAGCTCAGGACATCGGTCCACCAGAGACCTCGCGGCTCCACATAATACCAAACGGTAAAGCTCTCCCAGAGACCTCCACCTCAATGCTAAGATCCAGCTCCACTCAACGACCAGCAAGCTACATTGCTGGACACCCTATGCCAAACAACTAGCAAGACAGGAACACAATACCACCCATTAGCAGAGAGGCTGCCTAAAATCAAACTAAGGTCACAGACACACCAAAACACACCACCGGACACAGTCCTGCCCAGAAGAAAGACAAGATCCAGACACACCCACCAGAACACAGGCACCAGTCCCCTCTACCAGAAAGCCTACACAACCCACTGAACCAACCTTACCCCCTGGAGGCAGACACCAAAAACAATGGGAACTACGAACCTGCAGCCTGAGAAACGGAGACCCCAAACACAGTAAGTTAAGCAAAATGAGAAGACAGAGAGACACGCAGCAGATGAAGGAGCAAGGAAAAACCCCACCAGACCAGACAAATGAAGACGAAATAGGCAGTGTACCTGAAAAAGAATTCAGAGTAATGATACTAAAGATGATACAAAATCTTGGATACAGAATGAAGAAAATACAAGAAATGCTTAATAAGGACCTAGAAGAACTAAAGAGCAAACAAACAATGATGTGCAACACGATAAATGAAATTAAAAACACTCTAGAAGGAATCAATAGCAGAATAACTGAAGCAGAAGAACGGATATGTGACCTGGAAGATAAAATAGTGGAAATAACTACTGCAGAGCAGAATAAAGAAAAAAGAATGAAAAGAATTGAGGACAGTCTCAAAGACCTCTTGGACAACATTAAATGCGCCAACATTCGAATTATAGGGGTCCCAGGAGAAGAAGAGAAAAAGAAAGGGACTGAGAAAATATTTGAAGAGATTATATTTGAAAACTTCCCTAATATGGGAAAGGAAATAATCAAGTCCAGGAAGTGCAGCGTCCCATACAGGATAAATCCAAGGAGAAACACGCCAAGACACATATTAATCAAACTATCAAAAATACAAAGAAAAAATATTAAAAGCAGCAAGGGAAAAGCAACAAATAACATACAAGGGAATCCCCATAAGGTTAACAGCTGATCTTTCAGCAGAAACTCTGCTAGCCAGAAGGGAGTAGCAGGACATATTTAAAGTCATGAAAGGAGGAAACCTACAACCAAGATTACTCTACCCAGCAAGGATCTCATTCAGATTCGACAGAGAAATTAAAACCTTTACAGACAAGCAAAAGCTAAGAGAATTCAGCCCCACCAAACCAGCTTTACCACAAATGATAAAGGAACTTCTGTAGGCAAGAAACACAAGAGAAGGAAAAGACCTACAATAACAAACCCAAAACAATTAAGAAAATGGTAATAGGAACATACATATTGATTATTACCTAAAATGTAAATGGATTAAATGCTCCAACCAAAATACACAGACTGGCTGAATGGGTACAAAAACAAGACCGGTATATATACTGTCTACAAGAGACCCACTTTAGACCTAGCGACACATACAGACTGAAAGTGAATGGATGGAAAAAGATTGCATGCAAATGGAAATCAAAAGAAAGCTGGAGTAGCAATTCTCGTATCAGACAAACTAGACTTTAAACTAAAGACTATTACAAGAGACAAAGAAGGACACTACATAATGATCAAGGGATCAATCCAAGAAGAAGATATAACAATTGTAAATATTTAGTCACCCAACATAGGAGCACCACAATAGATAAGGCAAATGCTAACAGCCATAAAAGGGGAAATCAACAGTAACACAATCATAGTGGGGGACTTTAACACCCCACTTTCGCCAATGGACAGATCCTCCAAAATGAAAACAAATAAGGAAACACAAGCTTTAAATGATACATTAAGCAAGATGGACTTAATTGATATTTAAAGGACATTCTATCCAAAAAGAGCAGATTACACTTTCTTCTCAAGTGCTCATGGAACATTCTCCAGGATAGATCATATCCTGGGTCACAGATCAAGCCTTGGTAAATTTAAGAAAATTAAAATCGTATCAAGTATTTTTCCGACACAATGCTTTGAGACTAGATATCAATTACAGGAAAAAGCCTGTGAAAAACACAAACACATGAAGGCTGAACAATACACTACTTAATAACCAAGAGATCATTGAAGAAATCAAAGAGGAAATAAAAAATATCTAGAAACAAATGACAATGAAAACATGATGACCCAAAACCTATGTGATGCAGCAAAAGCAGCTGTAAGAGGGAAGTTTATAGCAATACAATCCTACCTCAAGAAGCAAGAAACATCTCAAATAAACGAATTCTCTTAGCTTTTGCTTATCTGCAAAGTTTTTAATTTCTCCATTGAATCTGAATGAAATACAAAGGATCATGAGAGATTACTACAAGCAACTATATGCCAATAAAATGGGCAACCTGGAAGAAATGGACAAATTCTTAGAAAAGCACAACCTTCTGAGACTGAACCAGGAAGAAATAGAAAATATAAACAGACCAGTCACAAGTAATGAAATTGAGACTGTGATTAAAAATCCTCCAACAATCAAAAGCCCAGGACCAGATGGCTTCACAGGCAAATTCTATCAAACATTTAGGGAAGAGCTAACACCTATATTTCTCAAACTCTTCTAAAATATAGCAGAGGGAGGAATGCTCCTAAACTTATTCTACAAGGCCACCATCACCCTGATACCAAAACCAGACAAAAATGTCACAAAGAAATAAAACTACAGGCCAATATCACTGATGAACATAGATGCAAAAATCCTCAACAAAATACTAGCAAACAGAATCCAACAGCACGTAAACGGATCACACACCCTGAGCAAGTGGGGTTTATCCCAGGAATGCAAGGATTCTTCAATATATGCAAATCAATCAATGTGATACACCATTTTAACAAATTGAAGGAGAAAAACCATATGATCATCTCAATAGATGGAGAAAAAGTTTTCAACAAAATTCAACACCCGTATATGATAAAAACTCTCCAGAAAGTAGGCATAGAAGGAACTTACCTCAACATAATAAAGGCCATATAGGACAAACCCACAGCAAACATTGTTCTCAATGGTGAGATACTCAAACCATTTCCTCTAAGATCAGGAATAAGACAAGGTTGTCCACTCTCACCACTATTATTCAACATAGTTTTGGAAGTTTTAGCCACAGCAGTCAGAGAAGAAAAAGAAATGAAAGGAATCCAAATTGGAAAAGAAGAAGTAAAGCTGTCACTGTTTTCAGATAACATGATACTATACACAGAGAATCCTAAAGATGCTACAAGAAAACTACTAGAGCTAATCAATGAATTTGGTAAATTAGCAGGATACAAAATTAATGCACAGAAATCTCTTGCATTCCTATACCCTAATGATGAAAAATCTGAAAGAGAAATTAAGGAAACACTCCCATTTACCACTGCAACAAAAAGAATAAAATATCTAGGAATAAACCTACCTACAGAGACAAAAGAGCTGTATGCAGAAAACTATAAGACACTGATGAAAGAAATTAATGATGATACAAACAGATGGAGAGATATACCATGTTCTTGGATTGGAAGAATCGACATTGTGAAAATGACTATACTACCCAAAGCAATCTACAGATTCAATGTGATCCCCATCAAACTACCAAGGGCATTTTTCACAGAACTAGAACAAAAATTTTCACAACTTGCATGGAAACACAAAAGAACCCCCAATAGCCAAAGCAATCTTGAGAAAGAAAAATGGAGCTGGAGGCGTCAGGCTCCCGGACCTCAGACTATACTGCAAAGCTACAGTAATCAAGACAGTATGGTACTGGCACAGAAACAGAAATATAGATCAATGGAACAGGATAGAAAGCCCAGAGATAAACCCACGCACATATGGTCACCTTATTTTTGATAAAGGAGGCAAGAATATACAATGGAGAAAAGACATCCTCTTCAATAATTGGTGCTGGAAAACTGGACAGCTATGTGTAAAAGAATGAAATTAGAATACTCCCTAAAACCATACACAAAAATAAACTCAAAATGGATTAAAGACCTAAATGTAAGACCAGACACTATAAAACTCTTAGAGGAAAACATAGGCAGAACAGTCTATGACATAAATTACAGCAAGATCCCTTTTGACCGACCTCCTAGAGAAATGGAAATAAAAACAACAATGAATGGTGCCTAATGAATCTTAAATGCTTTCGCACAGCAAAGGAAACCATAAACAAAATGATAAAACAGCCCTCGGAATGGGAGAAAATATTTGCAAATGAAGCAAAGGTGCAATCTCCAAAATATACAAGCAGCTCATGCAGCTCAATATCAAAAAAACAAACAACCCAATCCAAAAATGGGTGGAAGACCTAAAATATCTACAGACAATAAATGCTGGAGAGGGTGTGGAGAAAAGGGAACCCTCTTGCAGTGTTGGTGGGAATGTAAATTGATACAGCCACTGTGGAGAACAGTATGGAGTGTTCTTAAAAAACTAAAAATAGAACTACCATACAACCCAGCAATCTCACTACTGGGCATATACCCTGAGAAAACCATAATTCAAAAAGTGTTATATACCACAACATTCATTGCAGCTCTTTACCTAAGTGTCTATCGACAGAAGAATGGATAAAGAAGATGTGGCACATATATACAACAGAATACTACTCAGACATAAAAAGAAACGAAATTGAGTTATTTGTAGTGAGGTGGATGGACCTAGAGTCTGTCATACAGAGTGAAGTAAGTCAGAAAGAGAAAAACAAATACCGTATGCTAACACATATATACGGAATCTAAAATAATTTTTCTGAAGAACCTAGGGACAGGACAGGAATAAAGATGCAGACGTAGAGAATGGACTTGAGGACATGGGGAGGGGGAAGGGTAAGTTGGGACGAAGTGAGAGAGTGGCATGGACTTATATATTCTACCAAATGTAAAATAGATAGCTAGTGAGAAGCAGCCATGTAGCACAGAGAGATCAGCTCGGTGCTTTGTGACCACCTAGAGGGGTGGGTTATGGAGGGTGGGAGGGGGACGCAAGAGGGAGGAGATATGGGGATATATGTATACATATAGCTGATTCACTTTGTTATACAGCAGAAACTAACACACCACTGTAAAGCAATTACACTCCAATAAAGATGTTTAAAAATATAAAAATTAAAAAAATAAAAATAAAACAGTGTTTAGGGTAGGTCTCAGTGAGAGACCAAACAGGTGGCACAGAACCCTTAAGACAGGTGACCCTCGAATGCTCATGCGTAAGGTGGCCAGTATAGCTGAAATGGAATGAAATGGGGGTCAGTGGTGGGTGATGAAGTAATGAGACTGGGGAGGAAAGATGCTATAGGATCTTCTACTCTAAGGAAAATGGGGAGCCATTGGATAGAGCCATCTGTTGCATTGATGCCTGTCCAATATATTTCCCATCTTTCATCACACTTCAGTTTTCCCACTCCTCCCCCACTCTCTTGACTTAGGTGGTGCTGACCAAACCTCATGATCCAGGTTTGAACACCCATGTCTGGCAAATCAGTACCCTGGTCACAGTGATTGGTTCAGAGGTGAGCATTGGATCCATGTTAAGCCTGAAATTCAATTCTAGGATTTTTATTGAACTAAAGGAAAAGAGGTATGCTCTTTCTGCCTGAGTTGCCAAGTTGATAGAGTAAATTTGGAGCTTTCAACAACCATTGTGGCATCATGAAGCAGCAGCTTGCCTCAGAGTGATGCCAGCACAGAGCCTAGGAATGGAGAAACACAGGTTCCTATTGACATCTTTTGAGCACCTGGATCCAACCCTGCCTGAAGCTAGTCTCCCCAGCCTTTTTAGTTATGTTAGTAATTACCCTTTTCATCTTGAGCTGGTTTAGGTTGGGTTTCTCTTACTTGAATGGAAAAAGTACTGACTACGAACCAGTACTGATAGAAGCAAATTAAAATTGTCATTTTATAGTGGCCTTAATGTCTTGCCTCTTCAACCAAAGAAGTAATTAATGGTGGGCATGATGGCGAGGAATACATGCGAGTCATAGATAAAATTTAATAGAACTTCAAACCACACTCCTGTCCTCTTAACTTTCACAGCTGAGACCATTAAATCCCCATCTCAGTTCATGAGGACTTTTTTGGGCAAACATGGAAATGTTGGATTCAAGAGCTCAAATTAAGAATCAAATAGGCCTTGAGTCTGGGTCCCTCTGACTTCTGTAGCCCAGATCCCCAGTAACTGACCTCTGCCTCCCCCTCTTATGTCTGAGTCCTTTTTGGCTCTGAAGGTGCCAGGGACTTCACCTCTTTCTTCTAAACCTCAGTTTCTTTGTGCCTGCATGTAGTAGACAGAATTGTTAGCCCCAATTCTTCACTCCTCCTGCATTCACAGCCTTGCCATGGTTTCTTCATGGGTGTAATGTACTTCTCTATCTTTTGATCTTCAGTTTGGCCCCATGACTTTCATTGGCCAATGGCATGTGGGCAGAAATAACAGTGTGTTAGTTCCAAGCTTAGGCCTTTTACACTCTCGTGGCTTTGTCATCATCAGAAGTTATCACACTGGTCCCCAGAGAAGGGTGAGAGACTGGTGACAGCCTCCCATCTGCAATAGCCCGAAGCTGAGCTAACCCAACCTAACCACAGACCTTCATTTAGAGACGGAGCTGCTCACCCAAGTCCAGCCTAGAAGCATAAATCAGAGCCAAACTGCAAAAGCATTAGCAATTATAAATGATTATTTTAAGCCACATAATTTTGGAGTGGTTTGTTATGCAGCAATTGCTAACTGATACACTGACTTCCTTATACTGACTGACAATATCACCTTCCTGGCCCATATTCTTGGACATTCCCTGACTACCTGCACCTCCTAAACATCCTGGGCATCCTTGAATAAGATATTTAGACTCCATATCTCAGAAGACCTCTCTTTTCTTCTCTGAAAAGGTGTAGGATAAAATACAGGATGCCTAGTTTAACTTGCATTTCAAATTAAAAAAATTTTTAAGCATAAGTATATTCCAAGCAATATTTTCAAATATTTATCCAAATTCAAATTTAAGTGGGCATTGTGCATTTTTATTTGCTGAATCTAGCAACCCTTCTCCTCTACTACTTACTCTGGTGGGCTCTGACAAAAGAAAAAGATGACCCCACCCCCAACACATACACACACTTAAGGCTTAGGATCACTTATTCCATCACTTCATGGAATAATTACCTGCAATGAAAGTTTACAGCAAAGATTTTTTGGCATCTGTTTGAACTGATTGCCCTGTGAATATTCTCTCCAAATTCCAAGGCGCAGAGGTGAGGGAAGAAAGGAGTTGTTTATACTCCACATGCAGTTAACCGAATCAGTGGAAGGACTCCATTTGTCTCTCCATAACTCTCTAGTGAAAATCTGTCCATTCTCAACCCATCGGAGGTGAAACACAGAGTTAAATACCAGCAGCCATGTACTGAGATCACAAATGACTGCTTATCATTCCTTGGTTCATAGAAGGACCCTATCTTTAATGTCAATTTGATTAAAGGCTTCAGCTTCAAAATAAAATTTGTGTCCAAAGGGCTTTCATTTTCCCTTTGATAAATGGGCAGAATTCACTTTTCTTTAATGTTATTCCAAGGAGCATTGTGTTACAATGGGGTTTTTGTGATGCCCCAAAAACATTTTTGAAACTCTTCTTATCTTTCCGGGCTCCTGCGAACAGCCACCACAATACTCTCTTGGGTATAAGCGTGCCTACTCTAGCAGACGCTCAAGAAATAAGTTTATAGCCTCTGGAAGTTGGATCTCCTGGGTGGGAGGGAGAAAAGGTTGCATGTAAATTCTTTTCCATAAAAGGCTTTTTCAAATGACGGAAACACAGCATACTAGGTAACTACTTCCAGATTCATTTTCCATCAGCATTTTGTGAGCACCAGCTAGGTACCAGGTGGTTCACAGGCCAGTGTTTCTTCACCTTGACTGCTCGCTAGAATCACCTAGGGAGCCTTTCTAAAAAGACTGCTCCCTGGGGCCCACCCTTGGAGAGTCTAGCTCAATTGGTTTGGGATGGAGGCTGAGCATTAGTATTTTTAAAAGCTACCTAATGACACTAAGGTTGAGGCAGCAGTAAGCAACACTGTTATATCCAATTGTGTTTATTCTTCCCAGCAGTCTGGCCAGGGCAGCAGGAGTATCCTGCACAACACGAGGGGACTGCTCACTAGAAAGCAGCCTCCATAACTGCCTCCTCAAGTTTGGGCCTGTTTCATGCTCAATTTCACACCATGACAGCTCAGGATACCAGGGGGCTGCAGGGGATTTTGTTTATTGTTTTTTTTTTTTTTTTGAGTTCTCTAAAATGTGTATAATGCTCAAAGCATCTCTGAAAATGAAACTCAACATACCAAAACATGATAGATATATTTTAAACTTTGTATTAAGTATTTAATGTTCATAAAAGGAAAGGAACAGTAAAATGAACTCCCCATTACTCATCACTCAACTTCAACAATTATATGCATTTTCTCAGTCCTGTTTCCTCTCTGTCTTCCAGGGTTTCTCTTTGTTTTGTTTTACTAGATTGTTTCAAAGCAAATCCCAGTCATCAATCATATTATTCACCTGTAACTACTCCAGCATTTGTCCCTAACACCTGAGGACTTATTTTGTTGTGGTAAAATAAAAATAACTTAACACTGACTATTTTAACCATTCTTAAGATAGTTCAGTGGCATTAAGTACATTCAGATTGTTTTGCAACCATCACCACCATCCATTCTAGAACTTTTTTCATCGTCCTCAGTTGAAACTCTGTACCCATTTAACAATAACTCCTCAACTGCTCTGACCCCAGCTTGTGGCAACCTCCATTCTACTTTCTGTCTCCAGGAATTTGACTATACTAGGTACCTAGAATAAGCAGAGTCACACAACATTTGTCCTTTCATGTGTCTGACTTCTTTCACTGAGCAGAATGTCTTCAAAGTTCATCCATGTTGCAGCATGGAATGCCTGAGTACTTTCTCCTGTAGCAAAATCCGATACTATTTTCATCCTTAACAAAATTAATATGATATTAATATGGTAAGTTCCCTTTAATCTAACAGTGCCCTCTCACCCAAAACCTAGCACTTTTTTTTCCTTTTACATTTCATCGTCCTGAACTTAGCAAGGGAGGCTGGGAAAAGTTGTGTTTTTTCTGGGCAGCTAAAAGACCTAGCACTTTTTTGTGCCATTCATTTGTTAGCTAAAGAAACCAGGTCATTTGTCCTGTAGAAATGCCCACATTCAATTTGGCTGGGTGTATACTTGTTCCCTGGGGAGTATTTAACATGCTCCTCCATTCCATTATGAAAGCGGGTAAGTAGATGGAGAAGCTTAACCAGACTACTGTCCAGTTTTTTAGCAAGATGGCTTCATGGGGAGTGTAACACACATCACATTGTGCCATTCATGAGGCCAGTAATGTCTGACTGTTCTTCTATTGGTGATGTTAAGGTTGCTCAGCTGATGTCACCCGATCCTTCCATCCAACTGCTGCGTGATAGGATTTCAACACTGAATGAGGCCACTCTGAGTTTGTGACCCCTATCCAGCTCTTCTCATTTGTTCAAAGGAAGAAACAGGACCAAGGAAGTTTAATGATTTGTTCAACATCATTTGTTTGTCAACAAATATTTATCAAGCTCCCACTCGTGGGAGAACCCAAGTCTCTTTGCATGTAAAATTTCATCCCCCCCCGCCCATGTTTCCACATGACTCAGTTTTTCAAGAACTTGGTAGCTATGAAAGTTGCCTAGAGCAGACCACAAGCCTCAGGAGGGCAGGGATCTTCTCTATTTATTCTCCACTGAACTCCCTGGACAAAGCATAGTTCCTGGCACAGACCAGGCAGCTGATAAATATTTGTTATATGAAAGAAAGAATGAGTGAATGAAATGAATGCTTAATTAGTCTAATCAAAAGATGCATGTACTTTTGGGGCACTTTTCCAAACATATGTTTCTCCATCTCCTTTCCATACATACATCTTCATAAAAGAATGCCCAAATAGTTCTTTTTAGATTCTGTGCATGATTCCATCCCAATATGAATCTCAGATATTTGTAAAGAGCAGTGATATTTTGCCAAGTGCCTCTTCTGGGATATCTCACAAGGAGCTGAGGAATGGCTTTGATTTCCCCAAAAAGCTTTGAAGTCTCTTACCTGGATGCTCTGTTGCCCCTCTATTATTTCCAGACAGCAGCCAGGGTGAAATTTTTCGAGTGAAATTCTGATCATGCCATTCCACCACCCAAAACCCTCCAATGTTCTTCCGTTGTGCTTAAAATACAGCGCAAACTCCTAGCAGGGACCCTCAAGGTCCTGCCCATCCCACCTCATGGCCGTCTCTCCAGCCTCATCTCTTAGCTTCCCTCCTTCCACACTGGCCTCCTTTCATCCCACTAACCCCACAACCTGCAGCCCAGTCCCACCCAAGGCCCTTGCACCTGCCTCTTCCTCTGCCTGGCCTGCTCCTTCACAGCTCTTCCAAAGGGTGGCAGCTCTGATCAACCGCCCGGGGACAACCCTATTTAAAAATGGGCCTCAGGGTCTCCCTGGTGGCGCAGTGGTTAGGGTCTGCCTGCCGATGCAGGGGACGCGGGTTCATGCCCCGCTCCGGGAGGATCCCACATGCCGCGGAGCGGCTGGGCCCGTGAGCCATGGCCGCTGAGCCTGCGCGTCCGGAGCCTGTGCTCCGCAACGGGAAAGGCCACAACAGTGAGAGGCCCGCGTACCGCAATCAATAAATAAATAAAAATAAAAATGGGCCTCCTCTGGTTACACTCCATTCCATCAACCTGAGTATTTGCTTCATATCACTGTCACCATCTGTAATTATCTTTTTTGTTTATTTGTTCCCTCATTTATTATCCCTGTTCTCCATTAGAGCAGAAGCTCCGTGAAGACAAATAATTTACTTATCTTATTCAACAACCAGCACAGTGCTTGGAACAGAAAGTGAGCTCAATAACTATCTATTGGGTGAATGAATTAAGGTAAACCGTTAAAAGCCTGTGAATGCAGAATGCCTGAATCCTTGATCTGCCTGCCTGCTCCCCTACCCTGGTCATCACCCCAAGTCACAGCTAAGCCTTTTGACACGCTATAGCTCAACTTGGCCCCAGACTCTAGGAAAGGTGGAAAGAGCCCTGATTTGCTTAGATCTCACATCAGATTCCCGTAATGTTAGGCCTGCCTCCGCCTTGGGTCCGAGGTCTAACTCCCAAGGTTGTGGGTTATTCTTGGACCTAAATATTCATATTATTTCTCAGGTCATACATAGACTCTGCCTTGTTCTCCCTGCTTCTCGGTCTGCCTTATTCTTATCCAGTCTCCTGCCACCATAGGAGTCAGAGCCCTGGTCCTTGTCGCAGGCCCTACGCTGCGGCCACGCTGCTGCGGCCACGCTGCTGCCGCCGGGCTGCTGAGCAGGATCACTTCTGGGTCTATCACCGTGTCCCCCATCGAAGCCTTGCCCACCCCGCTCCCCACAAGCTTTGTCCAAAGCAGCCAACACCCAGATGATGGGCTGTGTTAAAGGTTGCTACAACAAGAGCAAAAGCAAAATGGGTCTGCCCCTCCTCCATGGAAGCAGGGAAGGGCGTCCCCAAGACCTTGAAAAGGAAGGGAAGGTGGGTCTGTTGCTCACATAAACACTTCAAATGTAAAGAGATGTCAGCCTTTTAGATCTGAACTATTAAGCTGAACCACATGAAATCGCCAGTTTGCTACCCACCAAAAATGGAAGGTGTATGTCACTCAGCCACACACCTCCTGGCTTGCTTCTCCCATCCAGACATGGCACACAAAGCTACTGTCAGCTGTCTTGAACTAATCTGGAGTGAAGAAAATACGGACCATAATGAAAGGGTGACGTCTGGGACCGAACTGTACGGAAGAGAAAGCCTTCCCTGTCCCTTTGCTATTGCTTAGGACACTTGAAACCAAGGATAAGAAGGAAATAATGGTCATTTGCTCACTCCCTCAGCACAAACGCATTCCAGTCCTACTGTACACTTAGTTTCCTCATTGATAAAATGGGTCTTAAAAAATACCCACACCATACTTTCAGGATGACATAATTTGATCCACAGGGCAAGTGCACTCACTATGGGCAGGTTCCCTTCACTCCTGCTTTTCTCATAAATGCTTTATTTATTGTCAAGTTTCCTGGGAGCAGCTATGGCCTCTGGTTTAAACTGGTTTGTTCAGGTTGGAGCAGACACATACCAAGTGGGATAAAAGTCTGGGGTAAGGTTCATAGACACCAGGTTAAGAATTCCTGATGTATGTTTAGGTGCTCCAATACTCGGTGGATGACTCGGACCCCAAATGATCAATGTCTCTGTTTGCTTTCTCGTTGTATTTTCGGATGCTGTGTAAACACACCAATATCAAAGAGCAATGTCAGAGTTCTGCTGCCACACCGGACTTTGCCACTGCCCAAAGCCCTTGGCCAGTGTTATCGCTGATCAGGACTAACTGTTGGCAAAGCTGCAACGAGTCCCTCTCATATCCTGCCCGGGGAAGTGTAAATCGAGAACACCTTTTGGAAGACAATTTGACAGTCCCATTAAAAACCCAGAAATGTATATAACTTGTATATGAGAAATTCATCATTAAGAATATCTCGTGAGAAAGTAATTCATTAGATGTTTGTTTATAAAAACTTGAGGGGGGACCCTCAATATCCAATCATAGGTTTAATTAAATCAAGTATGACTAGGAATGCAATTGGGACATCAGAAATCTCATGATAAAGTGAGAAAGTGTAATCCATTGCTAAGTGAACAAAGCTGATTATAAAACAACCCAGTACAGCGTTTATCTTTTTTTTACCAAATACACCAGAAGTTTAACAGTGGTTACGTCTATATGGAAGGATTATTGGTGATTTTTGTCGTTCTCTGTGCTTTTTCTACACTTTCCAAATTTCCTGCAATCTATGTAAAGTACTTACAATACTTTCAAAATTAGAGGGTTGTGGGAGGGCTGCTTCTTTTTGTTTCTGAGCAGTTAATTCAAAAAAACCCTCTTTAAATAGCACTTTACCACAGGGGAACAGAACGGAGGGCAGGGACTTCTGAGAAAGATGGAGACACAAACGGCCATTGTTATATCGTGGTTATGAAAAATTTAAGAACCAGCCTTGTTGCGGTTTCCATGTTCTGTATTAGTACAGGCTTAAAGGATGTTGTAGTGAGTTTTCCAGGCTACACGGAAAAACTTGCTTCGACCAGTTGCATTCAACTCAGTGAAGAGTACAATGGAATATCAGGGCAGAAAGCAATCTTAGAAATCAATTTGTTTTACTTCATTTCCTAGATGAGGCATCCAAGCTCAGAGGAGCCCAGTGACTTGTTTAGGCTGCAGAGCTGGTCAGTCCTTATATATGGCCCTGTGTAGCAAGTAGATTGGGGTTCATATGATGAATGGGGGAAGATTATCACAGATTAGAAAGACCTTCCACAACAGTATCCATTTGGAATAAGGTGGGGTATGAAAGACAGTAACAAGACAAGATGAAAACTGTGCTCGCCAGCGTTCCACTCACACAGTGTTTGTTTCAAGGAATGTTATGAAAAGCTTACTTGGACTAGAAACTGAGGCCTTGGGGCCATGAAATGGTTGGTGCCAAGGCTTCAGGAAGGGAGGAAGAACCCCTCTGCACAAGAAGAGAGAACTGTGTCTGTTCCTTAGAAAGGGAAGGATGGGGAAACAGGAAAGAGACGAGAAATGTTGGTCACGAAAGGGTGAGCAGATGGTTTTCTGTGAGGTCCGTGAAACAGCTGAGTTCTGTATCCAAGTTGGGGCAACCAGTAGGCTGACTTGTCCCAACTCATCCTAGTTTGCTTGAGACTTTCTCAGTTTTAGCAGTGATGGTCCATTGTTCCAGGAACCCCTCAGTCTTGGGCAAACCAGGGTAGTTAATCACCTTAGGGCAACATGTGCAATTATGGGAGTTGGAGATCTCATCTGACTTCAGGTTACAAAATACATTTTTACAAATCCAAGAGACTGTCGAATTTTGCAAAACATTGTCAAGTTTTGTAACGGGGTAAATGAGCAAAATGGGAAAGAAAACATCTCTTCCACACCCAAAGAATCTATAATTTTTCAAAAGCCACTTGCTAGGGGCTTCCCTGGTGGCGCAGTGGTTGCGCGTCCGCCTGCCGATGCAGGGGAACCGGGTTCGCGCCCCGGTCCGGGAGGATCCCACATGCCGCGGAGCGGCTGGGCCCGTGAGCC
>NC_041219.1:35434901-35556856 GCF_002837175.3 Physeter macrocephalus | reverse complement strand
AACGGGAGAGGCCGCAGCAGAGGGAGGCCCGCACACCACCAAAAAAAAAAAAAAAAAAAAAAAAAAAAAAAAAAAAAAAAGCCACTTGCTAGGCTGTAACAGTGCTTTAAATTATTTATGAACGTGAGAACCTTCATTAGAAAGCTTCTCTCTTGCCTGAAGACCAAGGATTAAATTCCTGCCCTGCCAATTGTGCAACTCACCAAACCTCTGTGATATACGTAGAAATCACATCTCTTGTAAATAAAACCCAACGTCCATATGTAAAAATGGAGATATGTTTGTGGTACTACTTCAAAGTACTGAAGTTTAAGTGAGCACTTCTTTTCCATTTTTGGACCCCCTGCAAATGCACTAACATTGAAGACAGAAGAAAGGTGAAGGTAAAGGCTCAACATCATAGTTTTGGGCTAGAAGCTGTCCCTAGCCCCATGGAAGCTGCCAAGTTCTCCCCCAAGTTTTCTCTTCTCCTGACCCGACTAAGACAAGTGTTTTATTTTTAGCAGGTACCTATATATTTAACTACTTCCTCAGGTAATTCTAATGTATAGCCAGGGTCAAGAACCTTGAGTACAGAATATGTGTGGTGCAATGGGTCCCAGACTGGGTGGTTCTGAGGCAAGTGGAATGCAGCCTGCACTTTGGGAAATGTTGCTGCTACGGTTAAGGGCACAGGTCCGAAGCCAGGAAGACCTGCGTTGGGATTCCAGCTCTGCCCCTATGTAATCATGCAGATTCCCTAACCTGCGTTCTCACTGTCCTTGGGCATAAATTGGGAATGAAAATAGACCCTTCCCGTCAGATGAGAGGAGAGAATGTAAAGTGTTTAGAAGCACGGAACATGGTATACAGTGAATAGTACAAGATGATCATTACTCTACCTCTAATTAGTCACTTAATCCTCTGTGAGCCTCAGCATCCTCATCCATAGAATGGAGAGAACCCCAGATCATCTTGAAGGTGCCTCTCAGTTCCAACCCTCTATGATTGAGTAGGATGTAAAGCAGGCATTGGCAAACTTTTGCTCTAATGGAACAAAGGGTGAATATTTTAGTCTTTACAGGCCATATGGTCTCTGTTGCATTAGACTCTCCCTTTATAATGTGAAAGAAGCCACAGTTAATACCTAAATGGATGAGTGTGGCTGTGGTCTAATAAAACTTTATCAACAAAAACAGGCGGTGGGCCAGATCGACCCTGGGCTGTAGTCTGCAGCATCCTGATGCAAGAGATAAAAGGAGCAGGTAAGTTCCTCGCACTCTGTGCTAGTCAGAACTGTAGTATTGTGTCTTCTCCAGGTACTACACTTTTAGAAAATACTAAGGCACAGAGCAGTTACAGAATATGCCTTAGGTAGGTTATATTTTTCAAATTGGCCATCACAGTGTCTCCCATTATACTCGCCCTTTGTACAAGGATACTTTGACACTCTTCTCTTCAAGAGGCGGGGCCCACGTCTCCTAACTTTAACTCTGGGCAAAAGCTTGACTATGGCACAGTGACACTCTGTGATTTTTGAGAAAAAAAATTAATAAAATGATACAGCTTCCACCTGCTTCTCTTGGGACACTTGTCTTTGTAACCTAGACACTATGCTGTGAGGAAGCCCAAGTCACCCTGTGGAGAGGCCCACATGGAAAGAAACTGGCAGTCAGCACTGAATTGCAAGTTGTGTGAATAAGCCATCTTGGAAGTGAATCATCAATACTAGATGAGCCACCCCAACTGGGAAGAGTAGAGATGAAACGTTCCTGCTGAGCACTGACCAGGCTGAAGATTCATCAATCAAATAAATGATTGGTTTTACTTTAAGACATAAGTTTGTGATGGTATGTTATGGATCAATAGATCAAGAAAGTTTGGTACTGAGAATGGAAAAAAAATGTGCGTGTGTATATATATATATATATATATACACACATATATACATACACATACACGTATATATGTACATACGTATATACATATATATAAAGTCAGTGCCATATGTATATATGGCACTGACTTTAGGATTGGACAGTGGGCAGAAATCTAGAGGGTCTTGAACGGAGTGTTAGTTAAAGCCTAAAGGGTCTCAGGAGGCATCAGAAGGAAAAGTGAATAAAATGTTGCACTGAAGCTGGAGGAAAGAGTTTCCATGTTACGTAGTGGCAGAAAATCTGACAAGTCAGTCACCTGGGCTAGCATGGCCCATAGGAGATGGACCTAGTGAATCTGATGATTCAGCCAAGGAGATTTCCCAAAAGAATATTGGAAGAGTCCCCTTGCTTCTTCTTACTACCTATGATAAAATTTGAGAGGAGAGAGACAAGCCAAAGAATAAACTGTTGCATACAAGTGAGCCAGGGTTGGCAGACTTTGAAAAATAAAACCATTTCTCACTCCTGGCCTTTCCAAGATTTTTAAATCTGTAAATGGTTTCAAGGCAAAGATAAGTGAATAAAGCGTTTGACCATAAACCCCTTTGTCTTCAGAAATATTTAAGGTGGTACCTCGGAGACACTTTCAGATAAAAGAGCTACCAAGGATATGAGCAGCGTATACCACAGATCCTCCCATTAAATGATAGGGCTTCCAAGAATCTTAAGGGCAATGTACTTCAGAAGACTGACAGGGGGCCAAAGATTAAGAGCCTGTCTAAAACAGGTTTGTAGGTATAACTTATGTCTAATGGGTAAACATCAATATGATTCATGGAAAACCCACAATGTATTTATGATAATTTTTTCTGGCAGAAGCACTGCTGATCTGGGCTAAAAGGGACAGCAACTATACAAACTTAAAAGAGACCTTTGGACTGGAATCTGGACTAAGAAAATTACTCAGCTACAAACATGGGCTACAGTTTATGGAAGATAAAGGATAATTCGGAAGATAGAACCAAGAGTCAGATGGTAGAACCAAGTGCTGTGGAGAACCATTCCAGGGCGTGTGAACCATAATCAAGGAACTAAGAATATGTGTCTGGCCGGATTCCAGAATTATTATGGCCCCAAACAGTTTTGTGTTTCTTGTTTTTCTCTCTCTTTGAATAGAAATGTCTATGAGGTTATTCAATGCCTGTCCCAAATTATATATTGGGTATGAGGAGAGCAAATAACTTGCTTTGGTCATAGATCTTCAGAATGGTACTCAAATGGCCATACCCCAATGCCATAATGGGATAAAACTAGGATTCTGGGAAAGGAGTAAGAGTATATTTTGCATAAAGGATGAATATGAATCATTGTTCCCAAAGCGTAGATTATGGAAGATTGTATTTTCTAAAAATAGCCATAAGAATAGCTCCAATCTCACATGCTTTTTTTTTTTTTTTTTACAATGTAGCACTGACGTCCTCTATCAAAATGTGATGACCTGTGACTTCTGAGGCTAGGTCATAAAGGTGACACAGCTTCTGCCTAGTTATCTTGAAATGCTTATCCTTGGAATCCAGGCACCATGCTGTAAGGAAGTCCAAGCTCACGGGTGGAGAGGTCACTGCTGAAATTGCCAGTCATGTAAGTGAGCCATCTTGGAAGTGGATCTTCCAACCTTAGATGAGCCATCCCAGCCAATGCCATACAGAGCAGAAATGAGCTGTCCCCACTGAACCTTACTCACATTGCAGATTTGTGCTATAAACAAATGATTGTTGCTTTTGAAGCCATTAAGTTTGGGGTTGTTTGTCACACAGCAATAGATAATTGGAACACTTAGCAAATGGTGGAGCGCACATTTGAACACAAATATGGATTTGCAGTTGGTACAGGGTGCTGCACTGCCCAGATCCCCCTTCAGGACTAACAGGCATATTCACTCCGATGCTGGGAGTGTTTCCAACACCAACAGCTCTCAGCTCTCATGCTTCTACAGTAATTGGCCTTGGCTGAAAATAGCCATCTTCCCCAAGGTCATGACTCCATCCAGGGGCAGCCTGCATCCAACATCTGATTGGTACAGGGATATAAAACCTCAGCCTCCTCACCCCAACTTGGGCCAACTCCAAAAACGCACCCCAGCTTCAGAACTCTCTATGGGGTCATCTAAGGCCCTGTTGCTGCGGCACCACAGCCCAACTTCTCTCTTTTCCCCATCCGCTTCTTTCACTTCCTCCATAGGTGCTGGACCCCAGAGACCTCCCCCAGAACTTCTTACACACAAATCTCCATTTCAGAATCTTCTTGGGGAACCCAACCTGCAACACCATTCTTAACTATCATTAAAATGGTAAGAGTAGAATGAGATGTCTACAGAGGTGGTAAGCTCGAAGCGTTTAAGTATAGGCACTCGAAGGGAATAGGGTAGAAGAAATTAGTCTACGTTAACAACTTTTACTGAATGCCTACTGCATGGAAGTATACCTTTAAGGGACTGTCTTTATCTAGAAACGTTTACCATCTAATAAAGGATATAGATAAGGAAATATGAAATTACAATACAGTGTAATAATTACTATAATAGAGAAGAATTCTAACAGGGCCATGGGAACCCAAAGGGCTGGGAAAGGTGTCTTTAAGCTTGAAAATATAGAACAAGAGCAGCATATAAATATCCACAGGCATGGCCAAAAATACAAACAGATGAGAAACGGTAGGTGATATAGCTAGAAAAGCTGGCAAGACCTGGACCATGAAAGACTAAGTACCCTGGTCAGTGGAATGCATTTTACCTTATAGGAAACACGGAAGGGTTTGAAGAAATGCCTCATCAAGGTTATATCCACAGTCTAGAAAGATCACTATGGCCACATCTTGGTAGATGGTATTAAAAGTAGCAAGACTGGAGACATGGAGGACATTTAGGATTTGCTGTTGCAATGATCCTGATGAGAAATTACGATCTTTTCTATTATTAGTCAATGGCACCAACTAAGAGAAATGGGACTTCTGTACCTCTCCCCCAACTGCCTGCCAAAGATGAAACCATCTAATCTGGGCAGTCTGTACTGATTACACTGAGCAATTAGATGATTAATCCTCTTCTCCACGGAGAAGCTGAGAAAGCAGAAGAAACATCAGCAGTTCACCAGTTTCATAAGGGCAAATTAGTTCCCCTATCCCCCAGCACTCCAGAAAAAGCACCAGTTCCTCAAAATGAAGATCTATGTTAATTAGACATTTCTGTGACATGCCACTACCCAGCCAAATGTTGAGGCACTCTGGGTGCCCCTACAGAGTGGCTTCCCTGCCCAAGCGTGTCATGACCACTTGAAAGACTTTCCCCAAGAATGACAACATTTCTGCTGGCAATGTATTATCAAGAACATCTAGTCTGCTTTGTGCCAGAACTTATTTGTTGTTTGTGTTTGTCTTAAAACACATTCATCAGCCACCATTTCTTTGGTTCACAGGAAAGCGGAGACCTGCGGAAAATGCAACAGAAAAAGAAGCCTGGAGTAGGTCACTTTCCTGATTGCCTTGGAATGGAATCATCCCAACACTAGGGAGGGCGTCTAAGAGCCCCAGCAAACTGCTGGAATCCTTTTAGATTCAATTCCCTTGGGATGAGAAGGTGGGAATGGAGGTAGGAGAAGAAGTTTCTATTTTGTTTTATTAACTATATCTACACTCACATACAAACACAACTACAATTCACTTAAATTTTAATTTCTTAAAATACATTCTACGTGAACATATTTAAAAATTAGACAGTACAACAGATTACGGTAGAAAAAAAAATGTATGTTTCCCTTTCACCTTTTCTGCCTTTTCTCTCATTCCCAATTTCCATGCCAGAGGAATCACTGGTTCCAATTTCTTCTGTATCTTCCCAGTGATACTCTACGCACATGTAACTATATATACTACATGGACGCACATCTCAAACTACTTGCCCTCAAATCTTTGTCTCGGGGTGACTTCTGAGGAAACTCAGTTGAAAGGTACCCTCCACAAAAGCTGGGATAATTTGCACTTCCACCAACAACTCTGTTCTCTGTCCCCACCTCAATTCCATCTCCACCCCAACTCACCACCAGTTTTATTGTTCATTCATTCATTTACTCATCTGTTCATTCATTCAGTAGATACTTGTTGAGCATTTTCTATGTCAGGCCCGCCCCTAGATACAAGATAGAGCCCTGGAGAGCAGACATATCATCTCCATCACCTGCACACCTTCTCCTTTAAATTGACACCTAAACATCTTTTTTTTTTAAATGTAGGTCCAATATTCTTCCACAATTGGAGCAAAAGCATTTAAAATGCATAATCTTGACTAAAGCAACACATGAAATGAGAGCTTCCAACAAACTGTACTGGGCAACAGGAAGAGTGATGAGCAAATCCTTTCCAGGTTTGCTAGGGGATGGGGTTGAAGAGAACAGGAGATGTCAGACCCTTGAATTAGGTCAAGGGGACCTAGGACAGAAGATATTTTTCAGAGATTTCACATGTTGATCTAGATGAGGGTCTGGTCCAGGACCAGAGCAATTTTGTCGTAAGGCTACAAATGTTCTGCTTTCATGATTTATGGACATGTTTTTGTTTTTCAGACTGCCTGTTTTCATAGTAAAGAGCTTTATTCCCGGAGCACAAATTAATGGAGGTATTATTGTTTTTAAAAGAACAACAAGGAAAGTCACCCCTATCCTGGATGAATGCCACAGTCTGCCTTGTCTGCTCCTAAACCAGGGCTGCCAAGCCTTGCTGGGAATTCCCTCTATTCCATAATCATGGACTCCAACCACAGCTGGGCCCTTGATGCTCTGAATAAAACTTGTACTTATCCATAGTCAACTTTTTCCCATTCTTCTCAGCAGCTCTTTCAAACTTTCTCCTTTCTCTTTAAACCCCCTGTTCTTCTACTTTTCCCCTTGCTCTAAGCACATTAACCTCTTTTCTAATTTAAGTGGAAAAGCAGGCCATCCAAACATGGGCTCCTGCCTCCACAAACCTCTCCACATCTGCTTCCATCCCCTTTTCTTAGTTACTGGCCTCTCCACCCGAGGACCTCAACTCTTTTCTCTGGTCCCCTCCAACTCATTACTCTAGGGCTTACCGCCTGTATCTTCAGCTTCTCCAGGCTTCCTTACAACCTTTTGTCTTCAGCAAATAAACATGCCCAAATCTCTCCCATCTTTAAATAAAAAGGCTTCCCCTGTCACTCCCTCTAGCTGGCTCCTTCTCTCATTTCTTTGATAATTTAATGCCTTGAAAATATTATCTACCTCACTGCCTCCACTTCTCCCAATCATTTCTAATTCCCTGCATCTTCTTGTGCCCACCATAACACAGACACAGACACTGTTCTCCTTTCCTCTCTTCAAATCTTGCCTTATTCAAAGCCTCTATAGCAGTGTTTCTCAAAGGTGGTCCCTAGACCGGCCAAAAAAAAAAAAAAATTACCTAGGAACTTGTTAAAGACTTAAACTCTTGGGCCCCACCCAAACTTGCTGAATTGAAACTCTGGGTTGGGGTTCAGCCATCTGTGCTTTAGCAAGCCCTCCAGGTGACTCTCGTGTACATGCTCAGGTTTGAGCTCAATACTGCTAACCTCTCCTCTTCCTTTTCAAAATTCTTTCTTTATTTGGTTTCTGTGAACTTGATATTGCTGGTTCTGCTTTTACATTTTAAGCTGTTTCTTTTTAGTCTCCTTCTCTCAGTCATCCAGAAATATGGTATTCTCAGTGCTCTATTCTCACACTATCTCTTCTGTCCATGTGATGTCATCTATTTACAACACTTCAGTTACAACCTGTATTCGTCAGGACTTTGGGTTATAAATGGCAGAAAATGCAATTCAACTTAGGTGAAGTTGAACAAAATTAAACAAAAGATAGAATTTATTGGCTCAATGTTACATACGTGTCTTGATCCAGGATCTTAAATAATGTCATCAGGATTTGGTCTCATTCTTTTTGTCTCTCAGCACTGTATTGAGACTGGAAACAAAACCTCTGAGCTGGTTTTGTTTCCAGTCCAGCTTCTTCTGTGAAGCCCCTTGAAGCTCCAAAAGTACATGGTCACAGTTCTAGGGCCATGGTGGTTTATGTGCCCATTCTAAACCAACCGTTGTCACCAATAAAGTAGAATATGATGGTTTTCTTAAGCTTTCGTCACATCACCACCCCTAAAGAGAGAAGTCAGGCCAACCTTAACCAAACTGACACTGATTTATTTAACATACATGGAACACCTACTACTTGCCAAGTGCTGTTCTTGGTTCTGGGAATGCTACAGTGAACAACAGAGTCAAAGTGCCTAGGCTCATGGAGTTTATATTCCAGAGGTGGATATAGGCAGTTAGCAAATAAAACAAACCAATAAACAAAGATAAGCACAGGAAGATAAAAGACATGAAGAGTGATGAGGCTGCTGGGGCAGGACAGGGGTAACTTCTCAGAGAATATCAGAATGTTGTTAACAGAAGGATTAACATATTCCAGGCAGGCAAAAACAATAGATACAATACCTAGGTCTACATCTTTAACCGTTATATCCATTTGCCTATTGACCCGGTCACTCAATAGGGAAATTGAAATGTCCCAAACTGAAATTAGCCTATTCCCTATTTTTAACTTCCTACTCAGTTTTATTTTAATTGATTTTTCTTTTTAAATAAATAATTTTTAAACGAATAGAGTTCAATATCTTCTCTCCACCCCCTTGTATTAGAGATAATAAATAGTAAAGGGTAGCAGGCTAGAAGCCACAAAAATAGGAGTAGAGAGAAGCTACAAAGACCATTTTTGAGAAGTCTGAGGTAGGAAGCTTGTGGAAAGACAGTTAAGGTAGAAAGATATGAATGACCTTCTGAAGAAGTCCCCTCCAATACCCCAATGAAGCATCTGAGTAAAATTCTTAAATTTAAAATGATTTCATTTGTCCATTGTTTCTAGCTTCTACCCAGTGGTTCATGATATAAGCAAAGCTGGTTATCCAATTGCCCAAGCTCAGTTTCACTCCCCAGATCATGCCAATTCTGCCTCCTAAATGTTTCTGGAGAGTATCCTCTGACCTACATGCCCGTGACCACTTCCTTAGCCCACAAGTCAATTATCTCTTTTCTGAATCTCTCATCCAAGTTCTACCCAGTCTTCTTGCTTGTAGTCTTGTCCCTTCCCCCAATATTCTCCACATTATTTCTGGAAATGTCATGGATTTCCAGGCAGTTCTGAAGGTTGACTTGATGTTTGTGGTCAAAAATCTAAGTGAGCCCTCTCACCTGATTATGTGTTTTCTTCAGCCACATTCAGCTGTCCAGGTGCAGGCCTGGAGCTGACAGAGGTTCAGAGCTGGGGCTTTGTCTGACAAGTACGATGGGAGGATAGATGGATGAGGTATACGAACACAAGAGGATGGATTAAAGTGGTACGTCATGGAATCTAAGTTGATCTCTAAAGAGGGAAGCAAAGGCATGAGGAGACAAGAGACAGGAAAATATGGTAGAATCAAAGGATTGGAGATCCCAATGGGGCAAAGAATGGTTAGAGTAAAAGTACCAAAATAAGTGAGCTGGAAAGATAGAAGATGGTATGCAGGGAGTGGGGTACGTGGAATGAAGATTTTGGAGGTAATTCTTTTTTTTCTTCCCTGAGAAGATGTTTATCTAGCATATTCTGAAATCCGTGGAAAATGAACTGAACTTGGTTTAAGGTTTAAGCACACTTAGGCACTGGGCTTTTCATGTGATAATATTTAGTAACCTAAGTAAGGGGTAAAAACCACAAATGACTGCCAAACCAGGACTTGAACCCTGGATCCTCAGATTGAAAGTCTAATGTTCTATGGACTGAGCTATCCAGGCTAGAAGACATTCAGTTAACAATGACTAAGGTATGAATGTGGGGAGTGATAGCTGGAGTGGAGGAACAGATGACTGGATGTAAGGAAGTCAAGGAGTTCAGAGGTCACGTTGTCAAATAGCCTGTCCGTATGGATGCTGACCTCAAGAATGGTGCAAGAACAATGGTGTAAAGAAAGTCAATAATATGGGCAATAAACCTTCAGCAAATGAAAGGGGATGATCAGGAAGACAATGGGTAACAGCAAAAAGGTGGGAAAGAAGGTGGCATATTCTGATAGCTTGTGCTTCAAAGGAGCTGGAAGTGCAGTAGCTTAGGGGAGAGCAAAAATAATAAAGTAGTCATAGGGACACCCATCCATCAACTCCAGACCCGGTTGTGCGTGAAATACAAGAAAAAAGAAAAATGTCACAAGAGAAGGCTGGGAAAAATCACTGTCTTGGAGAGGCAGATGAGTTTCTGTTAGAGCAAAAAGGGGAAGCAAAGAAGATGAAGAAATGGGGGATTTTGCTGATGACATGTCATGAGTTCCAGAGGACACAGCACAAAAGTTTGCAGAAGGGGTACAGAGAGTAAGTCACATTGAGGGATGTGCAGAGCAGTATAGAGAGTCCCCATGGTGACATGTGACCTGCAAAGAGGGATCAAAAGCATAAAGAAGTTAGTCCATGTGGTCTTTTAGAAGAAAGTTAGGGACTTCCCTGGTGGCGCAGTGGTTAAGAATCTGCCTGCCAATGCAGGGGACACGGGTTCGAGCTCTGGTCCAGGAAGATCCCACAGGCCTCGGAGCAACTAAGCCCGTGCACCACAGCTACTGAGCCTGCGCTCTAGAGCACTCGAGCCACAACTACTGAGCCCGCGTGCTGCCACTCCTGAAGCCCGTGCGCCTAGAGCCCATGCTCTGCAACAAGAGAAGCCACCGCAATGAGACGCCCACGCAGCACAACAAAGAGCAGCCCCAGCTCACCACAACTAAAGAAAAGCCCGCGCGCAGCAAGGAAGACCCAAGGCAGCCAAAAATAAATAAATTTTTTTTTTTTTTTTTAAAGAAGAAGGTTAGTAACCAGCTCTGACTGTAGCCTCCTTTCTAAGACTCGTCTCTGAAGCAGTTTTCAGGGATGACTTGAGAAGTGTTGGAAAGCAACATGTCCTTGATAAAAAGTATGAGAACCTCCGTTAGTCTTATATGGAACCCCAAAGCAATTCCTATTGAGCTCTGGGTAAACGGGAACCTTTCCAGGGGCTGTTTGTATCTTTAAGGGAAGCTGTTTTCCGGTCTAGCAGATGGTGGACAGGGGCTTTGAGCCTCTACACCTGCCTCCTCTGACCCACCTCTATGCGTGCTCTCACTTCACCTCAGCTAATTGTCTAGAGAGCTCGCTCACATGGCAGAGCAAAGATGATAGCTGTAACTTTCCCATCATTAATCACTAAAGTCAGATAAATACTAATATTTGATGTCATGTCTCTCGAAATCACAGCAGGTAAATATGACAGGAAGATCAATGTGACCACTTGTAGTTTGAACAAAATTTTAAAATCATAAATTCTTCTGGTTTGAACCTTTAGATTTGGTTTCCACTATGGATTGATGACAGGGGTGATAAATTTCATAGTAGGTGAAACTTCCTAAGGGCTTTGCAATCATTCACGTTAGTTGAATTATTTCTCAAGGCTTAAATAAATTTAGGACTACCTAAAATCCGTTTGAAAAAGGTCACCTTAATTTTGACCCAACTTTTCGACTAAGGAGAGGCCATCAGACAACCCTGTATGCAGATAACACACAATAGGTTCCAAATTGAAGAACTTTATAGGCCAGACGTTTATACTAAATATATACAAACATCCTTGTACTAATAACATCTACTGTATTAGCACTTTTTGTGTGCTCAATCTGTGAGGTAGGTATTAATATCCCAATTTTATAGGTAAGTAGTTTCCTAGAGAATGAATAATCTGTCCAAGGTCACACACAGTCAGAGATGCTGCTGGGATTTCCATCCCAGTCTGTCACATCCTAGGATTGTAGATAGGGACGTTCAGGGAGAATGAGTAACTTGCCCAAGGTCACAGAACTACTTGGTGATACTCCTGGGATTTAAACCCAGGTCTTGTCTCAATTTCTGTGACACTTACTTTGGGGGACAGTTATTTACTCTTTCTCACATGATGCTTCTATTTCCCCATCTGGACCATCTTGAAGCTTGGCCTCTCCATCCAAAAATCTGTTGCTAAACCTCCTTTCTTTTAGTGTTGCCCCTCTTTTCTGAGGCACACAAATCTAGAAGAAATGCTTTTCCCAAGCAGGTGCCCATCTATGTGTCCAAGAAGCCATTCCGTTTACCATTTGCCTTTTCTACAAAGTGCCATATTAGAGAACATATGTAGCAAAAATACACATTTTTTTCCTTCTTGTTCTCTTGCCCAGTTGGGATCACTGTACCCATTATTCTGTATACTATCCCTCATCAGATCTCCCATTCTCCATTTCAATGAGATATCAAATGAATAGGCAGTTGGACCAGAGATGGCCTCTAAGGTCCCTTCCAATTCTAAAGTTCCATGAGTCTATCAGTACTGTACTTCTGATTCTTGTCTTGAAACATGGTACATGAAGCACTAGTAGCAGATACGTATTTTTGTTGGCAGTCCCCTATCCCCCCCAGCAAAAATACGCACAGTGATTATTTTAAATGTTGGATTTGCATTTCTGTAGCTTCTTCTATGATGTCAAGTAACAAGGTTTGATCGTGAAGAGGGAAGATGGTCATGGTTTTCTGTATTTGCCATCCAAAATTCCAAGTACCCAGTAGTAAGAGGAAAAGGTGACACTGTTTGCCTTTATCTTTGATGCTAAGGATAGATGCGTATCTATCAGATAGTTCATGTTTATCTAGATGTCTACAGATCAACTGTTTTGGAAACTGTCTTGGCAATTTACCAGTTGACCTTTGTCTATTGCTGTTTCTGACTTTCCATGATTTTTCTCGAGTAGCTCTCCACCTACATCTAACATAATTTTGGTGCAGTTCTACAAGATAAATTATTCCCTGCCAATAGACTAAAATTATCAAAGTTATAATTCAGTTTTATAAATAGCAGTACCTAATTCACAAATGATTTGTGTTCTCAGTGTTCATCCACTCTAAGAAATGAGAGCTGCGTGAAGCAATCGAGGCTCAGGGACATTAATCCACTTGCTAGACTATTGGCTATGACGTCTCACGGTACACAAGTCCTTACTTTTATCCCAATTCTCTTTATACTGTACCTACTTTTAAGTGGTGCCTTCTTTTTTTTCTGAAAGAAAACATTTTGTTTCTGTCCAGTTGGAACCCGACCTTTAGGAATCCTCAGTACTAATAAACTGTGATTTTCCTTGCTCTCCATAACAATAATTTTTATTTATTTAATTATTTATACAGCAGGTTCTTATTACTTATCTAGTTCATACATATTAGGGTATACGGTACACAAGTCCTTACTTTTATCCCAATTCTCTTTATACTGTACCTACTTTTAAGTGGTGCCTTCTTTTTTTTCTGAAAGAAAACATTTTGTTTCTGTCCAGTTGGAACCCGACCTTTAGGAATCCTCAGTACTAATAAACTGTGATTTTCCTTGCTCTCCATAACAATAATTTTTATTTATTTAATTATTTATACAGCAGGTTCTTATTACTTATCTAGTTCATACATATATATGTCAATCCCAATCTCCCCATTCGTCCCACCACCCCATAACAATAATTTTAAAAAATTAAGTTAAGTGGGGAAAAGTTCAACAAAGTAATGCTTGTGGTAAAAGGAGGGAGAGAAATGAGGTGGCAGCTAGATGGGGAAGTAGAATCGAAATGGGAGAAGGGCCAGAATATTTATGTGCTGATGAGAACGATGCAGGAGAGAGAGAGCTGAGAATACAGGAGGGGGAAGAATTTCTGGCGTGAGGTCCTTGATAGGCGAGAGGGGACGCAAGTGGTGGTTGGCCTCAACTAGGAGTATGGACCTTTATGTCTACTAATAGGAAAGAAAACAGTATGTGACCAAAAAAAAAAAAATGAGTGAGTAGGTGAGTATTATGGGAAGAGCCTGCAGAAAGTCTCTTATGGTTGTTTCTATCTCTTTGATGAAACAAGAAGTAAGGTCTTCAGCTAAGAGTGAGGATGGTAGTAAAGGTGGTAGAGAATTGGGGCAAGAAGAGAAGATCTGAAAGAGTTATCTACAAAAGGAGGTGAGTGAACAGACAAGGGAAATGGAGTATGATTGTCAGGCAAGGTCAAGGGCCCATCATTCCCCGCTCTCTGCCCACCATAGCAATACACATGTAACAATAATCATATAATTTGGAAACTGATCACGTGTTTAATTTAACACTCATGACTATATCATCTTTGATTTTGTGTGTGTGTGTTTAGTGTCTCTAAAGCAAGATAGCAAATTTCTCAAAGTCATAGATCATGTCTTGTATTTCTCTGTGTCCTTATAGCAACTCCCAAGGGAGCTGGGAACATAGCAGAGGTTCTGTGAATACTCACTGCATTCAGTTAGAACCAGATCTGCTACCTGTCTAGAATCAGAAACTGACGTGGTGTAGTACAGCTTACAAGCCTGATGCCAACACAGAAAGTGAATGTGCTTCAGGACTGTTGATTTGGAGCTCCTTGACCTTTTTAACTTGGAGATTTTGGCTTGGGGCGGGTGGGGGCGGGGTGCGGGTCATAGGCTAGGAGAGCACCAACTGAGATACAAATATCCACACTGGAAAGTCGTCTGCTCTGTGTAGACTTAAGACCACAGAGGTCACTTTGGAAGACTTGCTTGTGTTTATTATAATGTTGCCAGGCAGGCATGGTGAAACCTTATCTGGCCCAAGGCAGCTATAGTAAAATCTTTATCTGTAGCATTTAGATGAGTTAACTGAGATTTATTCTTAATCCATTTGCTTCCTCATTTTTCAAGCACGTTTGGATATTTGTTTCCTACCTCTGTGCTTTCAATTTATGGAAACTACAAGTTCAATGTGGAGAAGATTTGATTCAGCTTATAACACTAAGCTTATTCTGCCAGCTAAGAGGTTTGAAGCAACTTGAGATTTTGGTTTTTATTACTGCTTCTTTAAACCATGATTGCTATATCAGGTAATTTTTACATGCTCAATTTTTTTTAAAGAATGACCTCTAGACTCATATTTCTAGTCTTATTTCAACATTAAATTAACTACCATCTCTCAAGTCAACCTGCATTAAAAAAAATTACTTAGGGCTCATGTTGTTTAGTTAAAGCCCACAGTTAGTACCCACAACACTCTTACCCTTTGTGTTTCTAGGAGGCCTTTTTTCAAAGTGGGTCAAGGCCACAATTAATTAATCCAGGTACTGGGTAGAAGAACACAGGTAGAAGAACACAGGTTGTATTTCTAGTTCTTAGCATGTTGCCTATTATGCTCAGCAGCTATTTTATGAATGGAGGCATAAATATATGAATAAAAATCTACATATGTACATAAGTGCCTACAAGAGGAGAAGGCATGAACAAAGTGATATGCGAGTTGACAGAGATGACTCATCACTTCTAGCTGGTGCAGGAATGGAGGCGTGAAGAGATAGCAGGAAGGCTGAGAAAGGGCAGGTGGAAAATGTGCAGAAATTTTCAACCCAAAGAGCTGGGGTTGAGGTGGGGGGGGGGGCGAAGATACTTCATCAGGAACTAAAGGGTCAAACGGGGCAAAGCATGTCGAGAGTGTAGTAAGTAGTCCCAATTTGGCCAGAGGGGCAGATTAAGTTATGTGACGAGGTACAGTTGTTTGAAAAGATCAGTTCAAGTTGAATTGTAAAGGGCTTGGGAATTGTACTGATTCCGCAATAACTTCAGCCAAAAAGTTGGTGTGATTCAGTACGCTACCCTCCAGGATAAAGAACACTGTGAAGCAGAAAGCTACAGTCTAAAAGTCTAAACAGTTTTTAAGAGGGCTCAGTAGAGGTTGCTTGGAACTAATTCCTTTTGGAGGAGATACTGAAATGTAAGCAACTCGACAAATAAAAGCATCTTTTTCTGATTGTGCAGGACATTGAACGGTCTGATTTTACAAAGGTCAGTTACTCAGTGATCCATTCGAGCTGATATACAGCTGCATTTACTTTCTGTGCCCCTAGACCTTGCCGGCAAAGGTTATTTGACAGTAGAAATGAGCATAGCGCTGTGGGGCTTAAACAAGGAAAGAAAGACCTCAGATGGAAAGGTCCTATAGTATTGCCTTGGCTTGCTCTTTTTCTTTTTCTCTTTCTTTCTTCCCACTCGTTTTTACATGTCTGTTTTGTTTTGCACACATACACTTACCTAACTGGAACTGTAGGATTTAGCATTATAATTCCAAGTGTTTCAGATTTCAAGTGTGTCTCTGTCTCAATTACTAAAATCAGGCTTCCTGGGCCAGGAGAAAGCCTCCACTTTGCTCCCAGCGAATGATTGGGACATAATGAACATCTGGAATGTATGCTCGGCTTCTTTACATGATTACTGATAGACCCAATCCCATCGCATTCTTCCAGGACTATAAAAACGTGTTAACATGGTTACATCACACACTTCAGCTGGTTTGTATAAGGCATGATTTTGCCACATGATATTTACTTAAGAAAGTAAATAACAGCCCCATTCAAAGTGATGCTGTAGCTCAGGGCACCCGTGTCAGCCCAGTCCTGGCATTTCCTGCCCATTTTCTGGACTTAACCACATTGCTTGACACTGAGCTGTGTAAACGTACTTTCCAGGCAGCAGAGTTTAGTAGTTCCAAGAGAATGATGTTTTTTCTAGTTCGGGGTGACCCCAGCTTTGGTGCGGGTACTTGGACCGCCCCAACTGATGAGCTGCATCTTTCCGTCATGTGTTTCGGAAATGGTTTCCCTCCACAGAGAAAACCCCTCTTGTGTAGGATAGCACAGCCCTGGGTGTGGCATGCTCAGGACATGGTTGCTGCTGCAATTTTTCAAAAGGGCTCAATGAAGATCCTGTGGAACTGTTATTTATAAACCGTAAAAATGCAGATTTATCACCACTGATGCTAATTGCTGATGATTGCTATTGTCTGGTTATTCCTGACTGCACTTATGGTCTGTTCTTGGTTCTTCTCTCCCACTGAAAAGATTCCTTTCATTCCCCAGGGTTTCGGGGTTTATGTTTTGTCTATTTTGTGTCTGGGTCCTGAGAGTTGGTTGGGTTTGGATCACAAGAGTCCCCTGGTCCCATTGAGGCTGTCCATAGGGGCAACACCTGGCTAATTGTCTGCAGTTTGAAAACCTTTGCTTTATCTGCAAAATCCACAAAAGTTACTGGGTCAGAAAAGTCCAGATATTGGAAGACTTGACCTAGATAGCCCCTTGGGACAAACAGATGTCCTTACTTAGCAGTCCCAACCTCTCTCCAAACCTCGCAAATGCTACAACCGCCTCTGGGTGTCTCCTGCTCTCCAGAGCAGTGGAGTTGAGTTTAACAAACTTGCAGAGAAGCTAGCCAGTCCAGGATGTGGGATTGCTACCTTGATGGGAACCCAAGCTAGGAAGGAGCCTGCCAGTTGGATTGACAGTGTTCTAGCCGAAGCAAGATCCAAATTTTAAGTCACTGTTTTCCTTGTGAAGAATCAGGGATGTAAAGCCAGAGAGCAGTTGATTAAAAGGAAATAGTTCAGCTAAGATTCAATAGCCAGGGAAAGAAGGGGGCGGGCACACACACACACACACACACACACACACACACACACACAAAGAATAACTGGGAGCAAAAGGCTAAAATATAGTCAGTGAGAATACAATCTGGTCAAACCATCCTATCTTGAATTGCAGGAAAGTCAGTAAGACTTTAGGAACTGTCCCTAATCCATCATATGCTCCATTTGGGAATTGCCAGACAGGAAAAGCAATAGCTTTCTGAGAACCCCCAAGCTGCACCAATTCCAAGGCAGGTTGAGAGGGATTTGCTATGTCGTCTATTCCACAACAATCTGTAGATTCTTCCCTAATCTAAGGAAGTATAGACACCAAAGACTGAGTTTGCACTAGCCTCTAGGACGCTAAGAAGTACAGCATAAATTGTCATTGAGTGGGAAATGTTAAGGCCTTTATGTCTCACAGAACAGTTTATTTATTTATTTTTAAAATTTTTTATTGGAATATAGTTGACTTAAAATGTTGTGTTAGTTTCTGCTGTACGGCAAAGTGAATCAGCTATACATATACATATATCCACTCTTTTTAAAATCCTTTTCCCATATAGGTCATTACAGAGTACTGAGAAGAGTTCCCTGTGCTATACAGTAGGTCATTATTCTATTTTATTTATAGTAGTGTGTATATGTCAATCCCAATCTCCCAATTTATCCTTCCCTTCCCCCCGGTAACCATAAGTTTGTTTTCTACACCTATGACTCTATTTCTGTTTTGTAAATAAGTTAATTTGTACCATTTTTTTCGATTCCACATATAAGCAGTATCATATGATATTGGTCTTTCTCTGTCTGACTTGCTTCACTCAGTATGACAATCTCTAGGTCCATTCATGTTGCTGCAAATGACATTATTTCATTCTTTTTTATGGCTGAGTAATATTCCAATGTATATATGTGCTACATCTTCTTTATCCATTCATCTGTCAGTGGACACTTAGGTTGCTTCCATGTCTTGGCTATTGTAAATAGTGCTGCAATGAACACTGGGGTGCATGTATCTTTTTGAATTATGGTTTGCTCTGGATACATGCCCAGGAGTGGAATTGCAGGATCATATGGTAGTGCTATTTTTAGTTTTTTAAGGAACCTCCATACTGTTCTCCATAATGGATTCAGCTGACAAATGTTTGCCAGTGTGAGTTGCTTTACTGCAGTTGCCCACATGGAAAGCTCCAGGAAGACTACACCCCAGAAAATCTATCCTCTGTTCTTACTGTAATTAGAAGAGTATAAGTGGCTTTCAGTACGAGGCAGGCTTTGCCTGAGCTTCTGGCTTGTACATCTTGTTTCTGGAGAGTAATTGTCTCTGCCGCTTTGGTTGCTTGTTTTGTTTTATTAGAAGCAACATGATATAGAGAAAAATCTGCAGGGACTTGATTTCCTCTCTGTGTATTCTGAGGCAGTAGCTAAGGCTAGAAGTGGTGGGAATGAGGACCAGCAAACATAATCTCTCATTGTTAGTTTCCCCTAAAATGCTCCAAACATGGCTGTAACCAGACTCCATCCTAAGTGTTCATTTCTGAACTTTTCAGACTGGCTATTTTGGAAATGGCTATTACAATTATTCTAAACTCATGTTTACAATTAATTATCCCTTTACTGAGTACCAGTAAAAGTCCAACATTGTACTGTGGGAAATGTAGGGGTGGTACAACAAAATATTGCAAGAGATCATCCATCTACCAAAGATGTGTAAACCATGTAGTGGTGTGTCTTAGACCAACCTGAATTTGAATCCTGGCTCTGTAACTTACTAGCCATCGGACATCATTTAACTTTTCCTAGCTCGATTTTCTCTTCATTCACCTAACAAATATTTTTGAGAATCTGGTATGTTCCCAAAACAGCACCAGGCACTTTGAAACAAAAGTGGAAGTAAAGTATCTATTTCATTAAGGTATGTGAGAATTAAGTGAGATAATTAAAATAATATGAAATAAAGAATTGAATATAATATATACTCAATAATGTTAGTGGTTATTATCATTATTAATTAACAAATATTTATTGAGAACCTATTAAAAACCAAGCACTAGGTGGGGGCCAGGGATGGACAGGTGAACAGTAACAGGCTATGAAGAAGCCATGATGGGCATTAGCAAGAGAGGAGACTGCTGAGGGAGTGTTTTGAAGGACAGGAGAGGACTTAGATGTGACCAAGGAACTCTCAGGAGGTGTAACATGAACATGGAGTTTGAAGAAGATTCCAGCAACCAGAGTTGGCTAGATTGCCATGAGGGAAAACTGGTTAGAAGCCCATCCAATAATCCAGGAATTCATCAATCCAATCTAGAACAACGCTGAGCAAATTGAGAGGAAGAGACTGAACTTCAAAGACATGATAAAGGAAAGAGGGGAAAATGAGGGTGAGGTTTGATGAGTGAGTGCATATAAATGTCACATAAACAAGCCAAGACTGAGACAGTAAGCATACAGGCTCAAGCTTTGAAGAATAAAGAGGTAAACTACGTCACTAATACACATCCACACAAACATACATGTATAGGCTACATTTTCAGTCAATACTAAGTACAGATAACACTATTCAATGATGTTTTTAACAACTGTTAACTATAAAAGTAATACCTGCTAGGGCTTCCCTGGTGGCGCAGTGGTTGGGGGTCCGCCTGCCGATGCAGGGGACACGGGTTCGTGCCCCGGTCCGGGAAGATCCCACGTGCCGCGGAGCGGCTGGGCCCGTGAGCCATGGCCGCTCAGCCTGCGCGTCTGGAGCCTGTTCTCCGCGGCGGGAGGGGCCGCGGCAGTGAGGGGCTCGCATACCACAAAACAAACAAACAAACAAACAAACAAAAAACACCACTCTTGGGCTTCCCGGGTGGCGCAGTGGTTGAGAGTCCACCTGCCGATGTGGGGTACAGGGGTTCGTGCCCCGGTCCGGGAGGATCCCACATGCCGCGGAGCGGCTGGGCCAGTGAGCCATGGCCACTGAGCCTGCGCGTCTGGAGCCTGTGCTCCGCGGCGGGAGGGGCCGCGGCAGTGAGGGGCTCGCGCACCACACACACACACAAAAAAAACCCCAAAGAAACACCACTCTTGGGCTTCCCTGGTGGTGCAGTGGTTGAGAGTCCTCCTGCCGATGCAGGGGACACGGGTTCGTGCCCCCCAGTCTGGAAGGATCCCACATGCCGCGGAGCGCCTGGGCCCGTGAGCCATGGCCGCTGAGCCTGCGCTCCGCAACGGGAGAGGCCACAACAGTGAGAGACCCGCATACCGGAAAAAAAAAAAAAAAAAAAAAGTAATACCTGCTAAAAGTAAATAATAATAATAATATCTAGAAAATGCAGAAAAGTATTGAGAAGAAAGTTAAAATCACTTGTCATCCTGCTACCCAAAGGGTCATAGGACCCCCATTAATCCAGGCATAGAGTCAGTCTCTGGGGACAGAAGCATATGGGAAATCTCTCTCTCCATTTTGCCAAAGGGCAGGACATCACCCTACCCCTAACACTACCTTATGCCTGAAACTTCTTCCCATTGATCAAAACTGCAATTTTTAAAATAAGGGAATGAACACACTTATTATCTGGAGAAATTAAGCACAGATGTTTACATGTGTGATTGTGTGTATGCATTTGAGTGGTAGGAGTGTGGCTCTGTGTGTGTGTCATATGCACACTTGTTCTCCTTAGTGGAAGGAAAAAAAATGAAGCACTGTTTACCTTCTTGTCAGCAATGAACAGAATTTTCATAAAATATTAATGATATTGTCAAGGCAAGTGTGCTCTGACTTCCTTTTGGCAACGACCAAGGAACAGTAAGTTCAGGAGCCAAAGTTTAATGTATGGGAGGAAAATTTAGAATTGGGAAATGTAATCCATTAACTTGAGTTTTCTTTTCATGAGGGGGGACCAGTGAGTGCACCTTTTGAGAACCACTAATGTGGTTATATGTGTCGACTTGGCTATGCCACAGTACCCAGATATGTGGTCAAACTTTCTAGATGTTTCTGAGAAGGTATTTTTTAGATGAGATTAACATTTAAATCAGTAGACTTTGAGTAAAGCAGATCTCCCTCCATAAAGAAGGTGGGCCTCATCCAGTCAGTCGAGTCACTTAACAGGAAAAGACTGGTCTCCGTGGAAGAAGAGGGAATTCTGCCAGCAGACCATCTTTGGACTCAAACTGCAGTTCTTTCCTGAGTCTCCAGCCTGCTGGCCTACTCCGCAGACTTTGGACTTGCTAAACCTCCACAATTACATGAGCCAACTCCTTAAAGTATATTGATCAGGAGAGGGATTAACGTATACCCACTACTATATATATAAAACAGCTAATCAACAGGGACCTACTGCATAGCACAGGGAACTCTACTCAGTATTCTGCAGTAACCTATATGGGAAAAGAATCTGAAAAAGAATGGATATAGGTATATGTGTAACTGAATCACTTTGCTGTACACCTGAAACTAACAAAACATTGTAAATCAACTATGCTCCAATATAAATTAAAAATTTTTGTTAAATTTTAAATAAAAATTAAATTTAAAAAAAAAGAGAGAGAGGAGACAGGCAATAGATACTGTTTGTTCCATTGCTCTGGAGAACTCTAATACAACTGAGTTTAAATATTTATTCTGAGCTCTGAAAGAAGCTGAGGCCTTTACCAAGGTGTTGTAAAAAGGATCAGAGTGTGTGTTTCCATGGCACACCTTCATTCCACCCTCAAGGGACTATGTTGGGCATAGGATGAGGTACAGTCTCCAAGGATATATGCTTCCCAAATGGATCATTACCAAGGGTTCCCCTAGATTCTGTTTCTCCTCCTCAATTGATTACTCAAACTTCTGTTTATGCAGGGAACCCTCACAGGAAGCAGTCTGAAATGTTTCTTAGCAGCCACCTTCAAGTAAAGAATCGAGGCTGGAGACTATGTGCCCTGCTCTCAAAGAGCACAATAAAACTGCCTCAGTTGACCCACAGGAAGCATGGGATGTTCTGATGAACCAGTTTTTCCAGAAAGTTCAGGGCTCACCAGAAATAAGATCTTTTTGCTTCAACCCTTATTGTGGAAAATCTTTATCCAGTGTAATCATTTCATTTTTCCATTAAAATTTACTTAATGAAGTATAAACACTACAATTAAATCTTTCAAGATGGAATCTCTGGCAAGATCACTGTGTGATCAATCTCCACCTTCGTTCTTCTTACCCAGCACTACTCAGGTTGGCCTATGTTATAATGTAACCCAGGTCTGCTGTTGCATATTTACCTTGAGGCACTATGCCATTCCCAGAATTAATCACAGATTCAGTTACATACAAATCTTTGTTTACAAGAGAATCGTGAGGGAATTAGACTGTTTTCCAGTCTTACAGCTCTGTGAAGGCTACTGATGGGGAAAGGAGAGACTAAAGGGCCTCCACAGTGCAGGAGTCTGAGAGCATGGCTGCAGCATTATCTCCCACATCACAACACTGGGAACCTTTTCATTCCCATATAATTTTGTCCATGCTGTTCCCTCTACCTGGAATAGCCTTTACTGGCTTTAAAGAGAATTAAAAATGGAACCCCTTCCACTCTTACATGACTCTTTAATGCCATGTCTTTGACCATCAGTGTTAAAGCCCACATTTTGAACACTGATGTGGAAGAAAGAGTGTAGGACGGACAGGGGGACTGGATTTGAGCTTGGTTTGCAAGCACCTGAATTTGTTACATTGAAACAAGTCACTTTTCTATCCACCACTCCCCCACCCCTCATTTTTCTTATTTATAAAAGGAAGAAGTTGGTCAATTTCACTCTCAGAGAGTTTATTAGCTTTTTGATGTGAAATAGTTTACCTTTATCATCATTTATTTTCCAGACTTTGATTCAACCAACAAAATGTTTGGAGCCCATACCAAGAGTAAGCACTGCGAGTCGAGCCACGGAGACGTCATCCTTGCTCTCGTAAAGTTTATCATCTTCCTTTCTCCCCTTAGCACTCTTCCCTTTTTTAAAGCTAGAGTGAATTAAATACCTAGCTTATCTGTTTCAAGAGATAAGCGCAATTTAAACTATATTTGAATCCCGAGCTTTGCAAAACTCCCCACGCCTCCCAAATTCCACACATCAACGGTGAAGATTGCGGTGGCAGTTTCCCCGCAGCCCACTAGAGGGCGCGCACATTTTTCGATTCCGAAAGAAAGCGTTCTTTGGGTACTTGCCCCTGAAATTTGGAATTGGTGTCTCCTTTCCTCACTTTCTTTTCAACTTGGGGCAATTGTGGTGAGCCCTTAGGCTCTCTCACTCCACCAAGCCATCCTCGCCCCCATGCAGTGACTCCTCATCTGCCATTACGAAGAATTCTTTTGCTACCCAAACCACAAAAGTTTTGCTTCAGACTGTTCTCAGCATTTGCCCTTTTGACATTTTAGAAGAAATAAGATCCTAGTTTGATGTTGAAAAGAAAGCATTGATTTCTTTAGTGGGAGGATTTCTTCTCCCTATTACTGTTTTCCCTAGCTGTGGGGAAAAAGCGCCTCTAAGGATTTAAAACAGTTCCTTTGAGCTAAAGATCTTTCTGAGGGCTAACAGAGCTGCTTCTGAGCAGATCTTTTGGAGCTGACATTGGTCCCCTTGTTAAGCAGCCTGTTGTATTTTTCAGGCCCAGCCTTTTCCTCTGAGTTTTACGTTCTGAATTGACCAGATCTTGATCTCAGACATTGGAGAATACACTCCCAGACCAACCCTCCTCACAAACCGTGAGCCAAGAGACAGGCCCAGTAGTTTACCCCAAGTTCTTTGCCTGGTGGGTGGCCCCAAAGCCTTAAACCTCAACCGTTATTTGGTTCCAAAGTCCTCTTACCCCCAGATATCCATCCTAAGCTTTTCGTAGGAGTCAGCACTGACATTAATGAAATAAACTGTAGGTCTGCCCCACGGCACATGGATATGAGATGACCTTTTGAATGAGCAACTCTGCAGTTGACATGGGGAGGACTGGGAATGTGGCTCAAGCAAAAAGAGCGGGGGACAGGGTCTTGCCCACCCCTTTCTGTGAATCTCAATCAGCCTGCTCTTTAAGGAGATGAACGACTTTTTTTTTTTTTTTTTTTTTTTTTTAAGAAAGGTGTCAGAAGTCTTCTGAGACTGCAGCTTTATGCAAATACGCTACTCAAGAAGAAGGCTTTAGGGGAGAGTTATTTATATCCCTCAGGCATTACACATGCAAAAGGTGAAACTGTGAATCTCTGCATTTCCAGGAGTGGATGTTCTCATGATGAGCACATCCTTGCTATTTTGGTGGCACACAATTCCCATATCTAACTGTCAGGTTGTTCCAGGCAGGAGACTACATAATCATTCAGTAATTTTAGAATGACCCTGTATGTTTCTCTCCAATGGGGCTTCTTGACCTGAACTTTTCCTAGGGATTAGATTTACTACCACCTTGGACCCTCTAGTAATAGGTGCATCCATCTCTCTTTCTCCTAAACAGGTGCAGGATTCAGTCATTAAGAAGTCATCATGTAGCACATTTATTGCCCTTTGGCTTTCATGTTGACTCCTGGAATTAGCCAAGAAAATGGTCATTTCCCTAGGAATTATTGCTCTGTTGCTGGCTCACCCTACCCAGAAATCTAGACCATTCTCCACATTGAAGTATACAATAATCACTTCAGGAAATTGCTTTCCCCGTTGGAAACTGAGAGCTCACATCAGAATGTTTCCACAGCACAGCTGATGATAATTACGACTCACTGAAATTTCAGTTTTCTTTGATTGTGACATAAAAACTGGGACATAAATTAAAACCCAATTATCCTTTAAGGGTAATTGGGGTTATAAAACCAAGAGACTGTGAATCAGTGTCGATAGTGCAGGAGCCCACTGTCGGATGGAACAGTATGCATTCTGTCTCCCGAAGCAGCCTTTTACATGAAATGGCTGGGGATAAGGTGATCTGTTCACACGGCATGCCAAAAGAGCCCATCAAACTGGGGTACAGTCTTGGAGAGGGCAGTGAGCTCCTAGGACATCTTGGAACGATTAAAACAAGGCAAAACTGCAATGGGAAAGTCACGGCCTTTACCTGTGAAGGTGCCCAGCGGTGGACCCAGGCTCCCAGCACCAAGACTCAGCGGGCACCTGACTCTGCACACGTGGAAATGGCAGATCTTTCTACGTGTGAGACAATCTACATTATCAACGTCCATGAGAGGAAGTGGACTTTTTTTTTTTTTCCACGAAGGATGTGATCTGCCAAAGCTGCGGGGGAAAAAACCAGATCTTCGGTAAATCAGGTCCTAAGTTAAATGTGCGAAGGGGAGATAATTAAAGGAAGTCTTGGATTATTCTCGAAGTATAGGAATTGCCCACACACCTACAGATGCCTCCCCGGCCACCTCTTGATGATGCATATTTGTAGACTCTTTAGGTCAAATCGCATCCCCTGAAACTTTCCAACTTTGCACCTCAAAGCCTCTCATGACACACCCCTCCTCCCCCATTCTGGATTCTCAACAGGGTTTCACTTCCCTGTCTTTCCAGAGAAAGTGTGCACTTTTCGTATTTTTAAAAGAGCACATACCCTCCACATGACAGCAGTGTTTTCCTCTCTGTCTCTGCCACTTAGCTGACAGCCCCTGTGGGGCCTTGACTGTGATGCATGTAATTGGGCACATAGTAGGCCCTCACTAACTGATGCTGAGTATACTGCACCATTAAAATGGCATCACTCCGAACGTCTAACTTGTCTTTCTCAAAGGTAGACACTGCCACAAGTTATGAATCACAGAGAAGCCTTGAGCAAACTCAACCCCCTTTCAAAACCAATCGGGTTTTCCTTCGAGGGCACTCACCTCTGCAAACAACTTCCTGGCCACAGGACAACATAAAGACCCAGACAAGGGTCTCCTGAGAATCGAGAGAGAGAGAGAGAGAGAGAGAGAGAGAGAGAGAGAGAGAGACAGAGAGAGAGAGACAGAGAGAGAGAGACAGAGAGAGAGACAGAGAGAGAGAGAGAGAGAGGCAAGGTCCAGACTATTTCCACCATCCCTGGGAAACCATGCCCCGACAGACCTCTAGGGAAAGTGGGATGTCCGACCTGGGCTTTTGCAACCTTATTTCATAATCTACTTTCTTATCTCCTACTTCACAAAACCGAAGAGAAATTGGTGCAAACTATATCGACAAAAGATCAGAACTTGATTCTCAATGGCAAAGGCAAGTATACATTATAAATAGCAAAACAGCTGGCTTGGACTATGTTGCCGGCCACTCATCCAGTTGAGAGATTTGAATGACATCATAACCCTTGAGAGGGTATTGCTAGCCAGCTGGTGTTATTTAGAATACACAAAAACTGGAGAAATAAAATGCACTCACGTGCGCACGCGCGCGCGCGCGCGCGCACACACACACACACACACACACACACACACTCAGGTTCAAGTTATGCAGAAAAATATGAACAACAGGAAAATCATTTTCCCCTCAGGTGCCCTTCCCCTGGGGTGAGGGTGGGGGTGATAAGCAGCAGAGTAGAGGAAGGAAGAAAAAGATTTTGTTTTATTATTTCAGTTGGCTTTACAGCTCAGCAAAATCTTTGCCCTGTCGTGGGCAAAAAGCATTAGACAGTGTCCTAAAGGGAGCCAACTGCAAAGCTGCCCGCCCCTTTCCAGGTTCTAGGAAATGAGATCATTCCCCTCACTTGGCAACTAGGACGAGGGGTCATCCCAGCGCTGTCTTCCAATCTAGTTTACCCCAGTCATTTGAGGGTTAAAATTGTAGGGTATGTTTGAGATGGTCTTTTTTTCATTTCTTTTTTTTTTTTTCTTTAATTTTGCGTTGGCTCTGGAATATAAAATTGCTTGCCATCCTCCAAGTATATTCCTTTCATACTGGTAAGGTGTATTAGCAGATGTGTGTGTCTTCCTGACCAGTAGAAAGTTAATCAGAGGACGGCATTGGTATTTTAATGTCTGCTCACCCTGTCACTAACACGCATTCTTTTAAGGGAAAAAATGCTTCTGTGCTCTAGTTTTAAAATGCAAAGGTATGATGTTATTTGTCACCATGCCCAAAAAAGTCCTTACTCGATAACTTTGCCAGAAGAGGGAGAGAGAGAGAAGGCAAGCGTTCCCCCAGCTGTTTCCTGTCTACAGTGTCTGTGTTTTGTAGATAAATGTGAGGATTTTCTCTAAATCCCTCTTCTGTTTGCTAAATCTCACTGTCACTGCTAAATTCAGAGCAGATAGAGCCTGCGCAATGGAATAAAGTCCTCAAAATTGAAATGTGACATTGCTCTCAACATCTCCCATCTCCCTGGATTTCTTTTTGCCTCATTATTCCTGCTAACCAATTCATTTCCAGACTTTGCACTTCAGAAGCAATGGGAAAAATCAGCAGTCTTCCAACCCAATTATTTAAGTGCTGCTTTTGTGATTTCTTGAAGGTAAATATTTCTTACTCTTTGAAGTCATTGGGGAATTTTCTTTAAACTGTGTACTGTTTGCTTCTGCTTAGAGATGTTCTTCACTTTAGAATTTTCATTGTTTCGGCGCTGGGAGTTATTTATAAATTGCTGAATATGCAATTCTGTGGGATCTGAAAAAATAGCTCCGGGAGATAAATGCCTTTGCACAGATATCTGTATGAGTAAAAACTATTGCAAGGTACTTATGCTAAATCCTCCACTTCTGCAGGGCTTGAGTGGTGTCATTATAGAAGATTCCTTTAAATCCTGTCTATGGTTAAGGGCTATAGAGCATGGATATGAACTTTTGGATTTTTTTTTGCAGGTGCAGATGTTTTATTTTTAAGACCATGTTCGTGTGTATGTAGGACTGTGTGTGTATGTATCTGTGTGTGTGTAACTTGTCAGGACTTTTATTACAAGGCATGCCACATATAAAGAGTTACATTTTAAATGATATTAAAGCTTTTAAATGTGATCTTTGGAGCGAAGGTCCCGGAACTCTCTGCACTTACGCCCAGAGAGTCAAAGTTAGAGTGAAGTTTACTTTGCTCTTCTGAAAAAGAACTCCTTAAGAACTCTTGCTGACCTTGCATATTCGTATAATTTAAACAAATGCATACTGTATATGGAAAGCGGAAACTTTCTAGCAACTGCTATTCCAAGTTTTTTCTTTTGAAGAGGATTCTCAGGGGCGAAGTTTGGACTTGGGGTTTTGTGTTGTAAAACTCTGATTTTATACTCGGTGTTGTAAAGTCTCTTTAGGTAAATTTGGCTGGCGTTGTCAAATGCACTGACTTCTCGTCTCCAATCACTGGCCCTAGTTCAAGTTTCCATTCTCAGCAAAATTATATCTCTCAAGACTTGTGTTTTTCCAATTTGCAAGCACTTTTAAGCCGCTGTCACTGGCTCCCCGATGCAATTGCCTGAGGGCTCAATTCATAAAACGTCCCTACCACTTAGTACGGTAATCATTTGCTGCTTTCAAATACTCCACCACTAGGACTTTTCTTAGTCAAGTAAGTGGCTTAGGAGTTAAGGATACATCCTTGTCAGGCACCTGATTCTGCTGCACTTGAGATGCCAAGATGCATGCCGGCTACCTTGCTTTTAAAAGAAATGAAGTCAATGTACACATATGCTATGTGGTCTGATAGCTGGGGGCTTTGTCTCCCTGCTCAGATGATCTTAAAAGAGGCTGTGGAGTGTTATCTCTACATGAATTACAAGTGTGGAAAACTCCAAATGAACTTTCCATGTTGTGTATGCTGAACTATTCAGAAGTAGAGCTAGCCGTAAGTTGTTGCTTTTTCCTGTACTTGGAGCAGGAAGTGGTTTGAGGGAGCTACGTGGTCTTTCAAACGTAATTCAATGAGTAAAGGTGTCTGCCAGGCAGAACTAGCAAGCTGATTGTACTCTGAGTCTGAAGATATTTCCAAGTGTTTGAATCAGAAGGAAGAGGGCACAGGAGAGGACTGAAGCTTGGGTCACTGTCCAGGGCGGCTACTATAGGCACACAGTGGAAATTGGTGGCTTGATTTGGAGGAAAAGATTGACTCGAATCCCAGCCGTGCAATTTGTTCATTGTCTGAATGGACAAAAGGCAGTTTACCCAGGCTCATAGCATACCTGCCTGGGTGTCCAAATGTAACTAGATGCTTTCACAAACCCCACCCACAAAGCAGCACATGCTTTTAAGTCCTCAGTTTATTCACATCAGTCTCATAATACCCACCCTGACCTGCTGTAAAAGATCTGGAACAAACAAAAATGGTTACACCTACAGTGAGTATTTTCTTATGACTATTGCCCTCAAATTTTGCCGGGCATTTTTATTGTAGCCCAAACATCTGGAATCAATTGATATTCCATTTATTTAAGATAAAAAGAAAGGTCTTTTAAATTTTGGATTTGTGAATGATTTTTGAGAAAGAGTGCTCTGCAATTATTTTCCTTCTTCTCTTCTCTTTCTCGTTCTTCCTTCCTTTCTCTCTCTCAGAGCTTTCCTTTCTCTCTCTTCATTTCTTTTGTGTTTGGAAAAATAAAAGGCCCAGGAAATGATGAACATATGGGGCCACTTGTTTCGAACTTTTAACTCCTAAGCAAGTTCCTTATTGTTTTCTTTCCGGGGAACATAATGTGATAAATTCTGGACTGTTCCCTGAACTAAAGGCAAATGCACTAGAGGTTCTATCTTGTCCTAGAACTATAAGTGCTGATATTTATCTCAGAGCATAACTCAGCAAAAAAAAAAAAAAAAAAAAAGAAAGGAAAAATCTGTAAAAAATAAAACTTAAATTCTTAAATGCTAGAGATTTATATGTATTGCTGGGTTTAAATGTGTCATATAAAATAAATAACTACTAAAATATAATTTTGACCTCTAATGAAGTTCTCAATTCACTAAGGCTATAAGCTGAGTACCTTTTCCCCTGGATTTCACGAGAACTAAAGAACTTGAAGGCATCTACAGTTGCAGGTGCTTGGCCTTAAGCATCACTATTAAATAAAACAGAGAAGGAGGGATGGAGAGATAGGATTGGCAAAATAACCTACATTCTAGAACTGGCCCGTTGCCAGAGTGTGGGGTATGTTCAGTAAGATCAATTATGAGTTTTCTCTTTTGAAAAGGGCAAGGAAGTCCAGTTGGGTTGGACTGGCTGAGATTTCCACTGGAAATGTTGAAAGGGAAAACTCCCACCAATTATTATTTTATAACTAAGAAAGATGAGGATTGGATGACTTGTTTCTAGCAGTCCCCGTGGCTTTGGCTACATGAGGGTGGAGGGTTTCCATGAACAGGTCCTATGGAGAAAATGGAAGAAATGTTCCATCAAGCTTTCACCTCCTCTTCTATTTTATGTCCATTATTTATGAGGATTTGCAAACAGAGGAGGCTTTTCATCTTCCACAGTTTTACAAGCATTAACTAAATATTGACATTGTGTTAATGAGAGTCAGGGGTTTAGGGGTTTTTTTCTCAATTGCTGAGCTGAAAGTCTGGCCACAAAAATGGAAATCTTAATTACAATGATGGAGCAAACTTTGCCACTGATGTAGAGAGCCATTAAGTTAAGAGTCCATGGAGGGCAAGGAAGGTGGTTGGAAAATAAATGACTGAGTCTGTTTCTCCAAAAGTGATGGGGTTAAATGGACCTGCCACCACTGGGAGGTTCAGAAAAGCCTCTTTTCATAATGATAGCTTCCAGCTGAACTACATGACCTTTTGATAGGGTCCCTCGCTTAACATCCTGTCGCTGACTCTGCTGATGCTGCTGAGAGTGAATGCATCTGAGGGGGGGGAAGCTACTCACCCTGGGAGGCTTCCTAGAAGAAACCACATCTTGGTGCCACAAGTAGCAATATGGAAAAACTTAATGATCACCTTCACATTGTTTCTACTGCTGAGAGTGAGATGGAGACTTGAGCCACAGGAATCCTGCTTCTGGCAGGGCTGCCATTTGGATGTCTATCATTTGCTAAGTCAAGCCAAACAGGGGATCCTGCTATAAAATGGTTACAGTGACACATAAGTCCCTCCAAGAGATGAAGTCAGAATTCCTGTGAATTAAAAAAAAAAAAAAAAAAAAAAAAAGGCTTTTGCAGGTTTTGAGCCCAGTGCCCTGTTCATGGAAGGCACAGTCCACATGTGTGTCGATCTGATATTGAGCTTACACGCGGGGCTTTAGAATGAAGAAGGCGTGGGGTCTACTTAGCATAAACCAATTTCATTCCTAAATCCTCCCATTTTTCCCGTTCTTGATTTTTAACTTCTACTTGTAGTTATTAACTGCTGATCTTCCCCAGGTAAGAAATCTCAGTCTCTCTTTCCCTGCCTGTGTTGCTCTCTGTCTCGGTCTCTGTCTCTCTCTCAAGTGAAAAAAAAAACCAAAACTGTAATGATATATAGTATTTTCACAAGTTCTTTTTCAGCTGCAGTAAATTCTCTTTAATCAGGAGCCGGGGAATGACGTTCTGGTTAATTTAATATTCTGGTGGATAATGAATGCACGTGCTATCTGCGGATGGCCAATCTTGAGAGAACTTAAATTAATAAAACATATTTGGCCCCAAATCTGGACTGAGCACAATTTAACCTTTGATGAATCCAAAGGTTTACCAGGATCTCTGAGCGGTGTGGGAGCCCACTGCAATAATAGCATCTTTCACGTTCACATAGTAAATGTTTCTAGATATTTTATCTCACTGAATTGTAATAGGAACCCATAAAGAAGGGGTTCAGGAAGGACTTCCCCAAGGTTCCACAGTAGCAAGAGGATTAAACTCAGGTTGCTTGATGCCAAGACCTGCTCAGCCCTCGCTGCCCTGCGGTCACTCACACACCTTGTTGCACTTCGGAGCGGGTAGTTTTGATTAATGACAGGAATGGAGAGCTGAGGGTAAAGGCACCCCTGCCTCACCCCCATCTCCTGGCAAGGACCCAGGAGGAAGCATGACCCTCCTTCTGCTTCTTCGGCAGGTAAAGATGCACATCACGTCCTCCTCGCATCTCTTCTACTTGGCCCTGTTCTTGCTCACCTTCACCAGCTCTGCCACGGCTGGACCTGAGACCCTCTGTGGGGCTGAGTTGGTGGACGCCCTTCAGTTCGTGTGCGGAGACAGGGGCTTTTATTTCAGTAAGTAGCCTCCTTCTCACTGCTCTGTGGATTTACAACCGCAGGGAGTGTGTGAAGAACTGAATGACTGCCCACGGCTGGCAGCCGTCCTCAGCCTCCGAGATTCCTCACCTTAAAGCGAGCCTAGTGTTTCAGTGGGGCTGTGGCACGTTTTGCAGATTTCAGCTGGAATTTTTCTCCTTAGCAGTTTGTCTTTTAACGATTTCCCACTGAGCTTTCCTGCAACTATGCTGCTCTACCCTCACTCTTCCATTCCTTCCAGTGAAAAGGTGTGACAAAATGGCCCTGGAGGATTAAGGTTTCGGTTTTTGAGATCTGTGAGTGCACGTAGCAACACATGTGAACATGTAGGGCTGTTTTAAGTGCTAGGTTATTTGGAGGAAACTAGGAAGGTGGACTTGGGCAAAGAATGGAGGGGCTCGTCCCAGATGTCTCCATGCGATATGAAATCACCAGGAACACACAGAACGTGAACCTTGCTGAAAGGCACGTTTGCAAATACACAGGCTCTCGCTCAATGCAAACTGAAATGCTGAACTAATTCGCCCTCCATTCAAAACTGACCTTGAGTCTTTGTCATTGCCTTCCTTTGACATCGTTCTTCTCTGGGGCTCTCCAATGATGTCTCCATCTGGAAAAGGGTTTCTGACAAGTGCAAGGTCACTTATCCCATAAGTAGGTCTCAGGTGATTAAAAAGTCAACAGTCAATAAAAAGTAGACAGCCAAGTCCACGCTTGCAAATAAATAATAAACACAAACAAGAGTCCATGCTACCTGAGGGAACAGATCATTTAAAGAACCTACCTCAGAGGCATCTGTCTCATTGTATACTACAGGACACTGATGGAAAGCCAGATGCTCATTCTGCATAATTCTCTGGAAGTTTAGAGAGTTTCAGGAAACTGACTCTCAGGTCCTCAGGACCATGAATCATTCTTAGAGGTTCATATCGCTTAAGTGTAGACAGCTTACCTCAGTTACCCACTAGACCTTGAATAGCTCCTGTGATGACTCACAAACTTCAAGTCTCTCTCATCTTCTTCCCAGGAAGGGGTGTGTGTGGGTGTGTGTGTGTGTGTGTGTGTGTGTGTGTGTGTGTGTGTGTGAGTGAGTGAGACTGGAAGGAGGGGTCTGTGTGTAGCAGTCCGGGATAAGTACGGAGCACGGGAAGGAAGAGGCTGATAGGCGTGTTGATGGTCTGTACTCATTGTAGATTTGGTGACAAATAGCTTTTCAACAACTAGTGACAGAAAGTGAGAAGTGCTTTCTACCCTTTGAATGGGCAAATTCCCACTCTCTGTTTCCAGCCAATGCTTTGAGTGAATTCATTTATTTTTCTGGCAATAAAGCGATTCTATCCCATTCTCTGTTGCTATGCAGATGAAAGCCTTCGTTGGGTGAGTGCTTTTCAAATAGCAGGCTTGTTTTACCTTCAGAATATCTTGAGGAAGGCAAATGTGTCACATCAACATCACCCAGCGATGGGTTGTCACTATTCTTTACTTCGCTACTCTACTGAGCCACATTTTAAAAGATGGATAAGTGTTTCTCACTTATTACGCCCAAGAGGATTTTTCTGTCTTGATAATCCATTTGTGCCATTTCCTTTTACCCAGTTCACTAAGTGATTGCCAAGCCCCCAAGTGTCTTGTGTTATGTGCCAGGTTGAATTGTGATGTTCAGTGTGACATGCTCCAGGATTTCCATGCACAGTGCATGGAAACTGGATCTTTCTATGACTGTGATGCTTGCATTAGATGATTGAAAATGAGAATGGAAAGAATAATTTGGCCCCAAGTAACCACATGATACTTATATATGTTCACACAGATAGTTAAGAGTATTGGACAGCTGTGATGGAAACTGATTTCAACGCGCTGAAAGGCATTCTGTTACTCCAAGGATCAAAGTTTAGCAAATGTGTTTTAATTCCATTTTAGTAACTTGAAAGGGGAAGGTTCTACATGGCAACTCTTAATGTTTAGAGTATGACTTTGGATAGAAAGTGGTTTTATAAATTGTGTCTTATTATTATTGAGGGTCTAGGTTTCATAAGGTCTGCCTTATAGAACTCCATGACTTGATGTAAATTATTTGTCTGACATAAACCCTCATGCACCAAAGTATTCTTATTAACTTTCTAGTCAACTGGACTAGGCTTTTTGCCCAAGACAAGTTAACCCCTTTAAATTCTTTAATTCAAAACATTGATGGAGCATCCGCTATGTGTAAGACACAGTACGAGGCATGAGTGAGATACCTCGAAATGAACGAGAGATTAACTTTGCCTTCAAGGAACTCACAGTCTAGTTGGGAGGTTAAAAAAAATAAGTATCAATATTATCAAGTGTCATAGAGAAAACTAATCATGGAAGAATAGATCATAGTCCTTTATGCTTTTCCTGAATACTTTTTCCCAGTTTTTGAAATCACCTAACCTGGATCTGCCCTCTCAATGGGCTCCTTGATACCAAAGGCCATATTTATTTACCAGTGAATCCCAGTATCTAGCTCAATGCCTGGCTCAATGCCTGGCTGATATAGCTGCAGCTCTAATTTGATTGTTGAACTGGCAGGACTGAATTGAACAGAATCCAGCTGAGTGGAATGGCATGACTTGTTTGGGATCTTAGTCTTCAGAATCATCAAGAATTAGGTTTGTCAGGTACTTTGGACAATTCTCACCTCGTATTTACCCGCCTATTTGATAAAACTTTATCTTTTTTCAACTGAATACAGTGTATACTAACAATGACTTAGAGGCGGCATTTTGGTCCTCCCCAAGCTACGCTGATGGTCTGTTTTGTGTCTGAGCCAATTATTCTTACAGGCATTAACTGTTGTCAACAAATTTTATTGAGTTTCCTTTTTGTCCCCTGAGATTTACTGTGTGTGGAGAAGTCAGCTCTAAGCATTTACAGCCTTTGAAATACTTTTTAGAGGAAAGCAGTCTTCCCTATACCTCTATCCTCTGTCAATCGACTCTTATTATTTTTTTTAACCCTTATTTTCAAAGTTTTATTGCGGCTATGCGTTTCATTTTAAGCCACTTCAAATCCATTTTGAGTGTATGGATTTTTTCATAGGGGAAGGGGGTTTCTGATCTTAGTTTGAAACACAAACATCTAAAAGAAAATTGCCTCCATATCTATCTTTTTTATTGGGCTGGAACATTTAACAAGGAGAGTTTTTAACCCTATTAGAGACAGAACTGTTCTGAATAATTCTTTTTTGTAATGCTTATTTTGCATAGATTGACCCAGTGTTGTAAATGAGTTCCTATTTCTCTACAAGCCCAAGTTCCACTAGAGCACAGGGGAAGCCACCTTCTGGATTATCTGTTTTGTGAACATCTTCCCAGCATAAGTGAAATAGTTCCTCTATAATAATGCAGCTTCCCCAGACATTTTATGCAATGAAATTTGCAAAGAAGAGCTAACTACTGATTCTTCCCTATGTATCATAGTAAGAGAGCATATCAACCAGTTTCATACTTTCATAGTCTTGGGAGAAAAATGGTGGCATAATGGAGCTGGCACATTGGGGAAGAGTTAGCTATTATCTCACCAGATTGATGGAACCCTCATAGAGAGCAGCTTGTTATAACCTCGCTGTGCATGGAACAAAGCAAGAGGAAAAGAGCTTCAAGTGAAATAGGAGAAGCTAAGCTTGCCATAGATATAATTTTTGACAGTCATGGTGATTAACCATTTTAACATGCGCTTTAGAGGCTTGTGGAATTTCTCTCCTTGAAGATACTTTAAAAATTGACGGACAACCAACCACCTTGGATGGTTTCAATTAAGAGCAACCAAAAGAAAGCGAGTTTCTGGGGTCCTTTTTAGTTTTAAGAGTCTATAAACAGTCCCTTAAATAAACTGTATATGCTTTACCTCGGCGGTCTGGGAAAAAGGAGAAGTAAATCAATTAGAAAGGAAAGTTGGATGCCCTTTTGGCTATTCCAGATTTATAGCTTTTGTAAAACATACCTCTAAAGCATAGTTATTAAGAACAGGTCTGAATAAATGAATGGCATTCTTCATGTGTTAGAACATACTCTTTTATAAAGAGTTTAAGTAAAACTTTGCAATGAATTTCATTGTTATTGATTGCAACAACCTTCCTAGATCGAAGTTATTATTATTAACTCAAGCTTCTTTCATTTGAAATATAGTGCTCAGAAAACTACTCCCAGACCTGTCATTCATTAGCTGTATGACTTTGGCAGGCATTTAAACTTCCTGAGCCAAAATGTCCTTGTCTATAAAACAAGGGGATTTTGTTAAAGTAAATGACCTCTTCTAACTTTAACAGACTCATAGTCTAGGTTGTAATTAACAAGGATTTGGTGCTATTCAAGAAAGGAGAACCTTGGATTGAAATAGTGACCGAAGAACATTTAGACTCCTTTATCTTCACATAGTTTCTTTTCCTTCCCAAAGATAGGAGATCCCACCTACTTAAAGAAAGAGGAACCAGCTTCTTTGTTTTATTTTGTTTTAAGCTGGGTTCCAACCCCTCAGGGATGAAAGAGAAGCTCAGACATGACCAAATACATGCAAGTCATCTGGCCAAAGGAGCACACACCTCACGAAAACAGATTGCCATCTTTCCTTACTAGGAAGGATGAGCTGACAGTTCTCATCTTTATATTTTCTCACTCTCCTGGACGTGAGGATGGTAAGTAGGTCATTTTTTAGCTGCCCTTTATTACATTAGAGGGGGCAAATTAGAATCTATAGGCTTCTAAACTTTGACTCAAAGCCTTTTCCCAGCCTATTGAGACTGCCTTTCCATTAAAGGAGACTGCACCACTGGGGACACCCAAAGACACACTCACCCACCATTAGCATTGCTGTCAGTGGGGCTGGATTTGAGCTGCACCATTCGCATTCCTTGGCTTGGCACCCCTTAGACAGCCAGCCGTGCATCTGTATGACTGCTGGCCAAGCTTTTCTCTTTGAAACTAACTGGAACATGTGGGATTTGACCTTGGCCCTGGCCTCATTAGCACCACGAAGCTCATAGGCCACAGATATTCTTAAAGAAAAACAATGAGTTTTTTTTATCGACCCTAAGTGCTTGCTACTATTTAAAAATGCCCAAGGGGACCAGTCTGGGCAACCAAGGGACTGCTAAGAAAGTGATGATTTCTGTGCAAATTCAGAAAATAATTTGCATTTTCCTGACATTGTAATGCTCTTTGAGACCATGTTCTCCCTGATGGATAATTACAAGAAGCAGGAGAGGGAAGGATTCAAGACCAAGCATGGTCTCTGTTGCAAAGAATCCAGGGTTTGAATGCCAGCTCTGAAACTTACTTGGTGGGTGGCACTGAGCAAGTAACTTAACCTCTTTTTTCCTCAGTTTGCTCGTCTATAACACGGGGCCTACCTCATAAAACTGGTTAATATATTAGAACATATTAAATTAGAATTCTGCCTGGCACGTAGTAACCATCATAAACACATTAGCAATTATATTTATTTACTCTCTTCTGGGATCATTTGCAGAGTCTATCGCAAAAGTAGAAGTATCTGGGCAGCTCAATTCATTATACACTCATTTCTCTCTACAGGGGCAGCTGATAAAACCTGTTGCTAGTAGTAACAGTTACACAGTAGTTTCAGTAACACAAAGGATGCCTTATGTTTGACTAGTATATTCACTTTTTCAAAATCCAGCTGTATCAGCTCTCTTACTTGGTCTTTACCCCAGTCTTAGACGGCAAGAATTATTGCTTAATCGGACACATGAGAAATGTGAGACACTGAGATTTTGTGACTTACCTCACTGGATGGATCCAGAACCAAAGTCAAGGTCTCTTGTCTCCAAGAAGCATGTCCATCTGGCCATTCACATTGTTTAAAGGTCCAAAGTGTAATAGCACAGGGAGATGCTTCCCAAAATCCCAGGCTTCTCTAAGAGATCAAGAGCAGGAACCCCTCAGTTCAGTGTGAATTCTGAACACTTCTTTGAAAGGAGCCTTGAGGGAGACATCCATGTAATGACCCTACATTTTACCTTCTAGAAAAACTTAGAAAACACTAGTAGAATTTCTTCAGGGTGCACAAGAAAAGCTTCTTTGCTTAGAGGCTGCTGCTGTTCAAGACCCTTCACAGACTGGACTGGCCTCAGACAGAACACCGCAGCTCCCCTGTGAGTAGGAGGAAATGGCTTATGAGCTGTGGGACCCTCTCCTCTGGCCAACTTCAAGTTTTCTTCTTTCTCTGCCGGCAAACCTCAAGTGCTTTATCTCTAGCATCTATGAGTTCTGCTGGTTTTTCCCAAAGACCTACTGAAGAAAGGCTGTTGATTGGACCAAGGATCGTTCTCTGGGTGCTATAAGAGAGGTGGTAAAGGAGAGGTGGTCACAAGGCACCATGAGCCTGAGAGTGTGCCAGGCAGGAAGAGTCTTCCCCAACTTGGCCATGAAAGGAGCTGTGGGAGCAGCCAGGGGTTTGGATGGGAGGCTCCCACCTGTGCGGGTACCCCTCAACCAGTTGCTTGAAGACCAACGTGTCGGAAGTTTTCAGATCTTCAGTGGTTGGCAGGTGCATATCTCCATTTTGGATCCAAAAGATAGCGCTGGTGTTCTCCAAACCCTCTGGGCCTCCATATACCTAGTCCAGACATCATGTAGCATGCCAGCATTCCTCAGGACCTCTGTAAAGAGCCGACCTCATCCCTCTAGCAGACTTTCTTCTGATTTCACAGCCCATACCAAAGAACTGGACACACTGCCAACAGGCGCGAGATCTCTCCCAAGGAGATTTCTCATTGTTCTCAATAATGGGCTACAAAGCCTTTCCTCTTTTATGCAGCCAGAGTCTTTGACAACCAGAGTAGCAAAAAAATTGTTTCTGCACTGAGCTGTTGCCCTGGCAGAGTTCCATCCTACACCTCTCCATGAAACATCAGCAAGCTCTTACATCACAAAGAATTACTTTTGGTTGCCTGGAAAGTTCAAATCCCCAGGCCTTATTAGCTGTTAGACTAAGGAGATGACAACAGAGCATTTCACTTGTCTTTATCTATATGCGAGATCATGTTTAAAACATAGCAAAGAGCTGTTATTTGACATGCGATTCCTTAACTGCAGTAAGTCGTATGCCTATTTAATGCATTGTTTAGTCTCACATTGGCTAAAGCCACTTAAAGAAGCACTTGGCAAGCTCTGGCTTTTCATTCTTGGCATAGCTGCCCCTCTTACTTTTTCACTGAACCTTAAATACCAAGAAAAACCATTCGCTTACTTTACATCTGGCACGTTGCTTTATGCAATTGGCCAGAACTTTTGCACGTGGCCCTCTGCACTTGTCCTAAGGTAATTAATGGCTTTGCAATATTTGATCAGCAACAGCATGGACACAAAGAGAAGTTGCGCAACCAGCAGAGACCACACGGTCTTTTAAATGAAAACCTTTTGCATTAAATGCTCAGGCGTTCTGTGGGGATGAGTTTCCATGCCCCCCACAACAGCAAAAATACCAACAACAAAAATGGGCAAGCTGAAGCCCCTGGGAAGACACCCAAGAACCTGATTCTTGATTAAGTACAGATCCCTCTAATAAAACTACCTAATTGTTTAAAGGAAGTAAAGTTGAAGATTGTTGTAAGCTTGGAAGCCCTTGGAAAATAATCTAGTCAAACATCAAGAGTGAAACTCAGAGAGAAGGGACATGTCCAAGGCCATGCTTCTAATTAGTGGCAGAAGTAGGAGATACTCTTGATTCTGTTTCCTGATTCCATGTGGTGTTCCACCTTTAGCTTCAATGGACCATGCCTATGTCTAAGTTACCTGGTAAATTTAAATGATCAAGAGAGGCCTCCAGTCAAGCTCATCCAAATGAACATAGATCTTCGTGGTGCTCTCATTCCGATAAATTCACCTGAGACGGAAGCTGACACCGTGGTTCCCCTGCTGTAGAAATTTGTACAAACTAAGGGGATTCCCTGTCCGCTTCCCATACAACGCACTAGGCCTTTCAATATGCTTTGGGCATTGCAAGTCCACTTCAGGTCGTGATTTAGACTATTATTGTATATTATATTATTCTGACTCTTTGGTCACTCTCTCCAATGTCAACTTGGGTAGAACTGCTTTGGAATGACTTAGCAAAGCTGTGCTCCTGGAAAATCTGAAACAGCCTGACGAGTCGTTGGATCAGCTTTTTTACTGGAGATTTCTCTGACAGCCCTAAGCCAAAAGAAATTTACACCTGATTTTTTTGCAGATTTCCAAGCAAATACTCTGTGAATCTCCTCAGATTTTCCTCTTTCGCCTGTGGTCTTTTTGAGGTAGTAGAAAGGCTGTTGGAAGGCGCTTTCAAACTTTGAGAATTTGTTAGTCACGGAGTCAATTCTGTGAGTATTTCTGGGAAGATGGTCCTACCTCTGTGCCATTTACCTTGATGAAATGGGTCTTTCATCAGGGGCAAGTGATGAAGAAAATCTGTACTGAGCCAACCCACATGCAACCAGCTCCTGATTATCTGTGAAACTGGGGAAAGGAACACCAAGGGTGGGAATTCTGGGTTCAGCTGATTTGGGGACACTGTACGTTTCAGCCTCCTCATTCCTCCTTCCTCCCTGCCCACAGCCCCAGCCCTTTTGTGAGACCAAGTGGCATGTTTTAAAACTCTACTTTATTCTCCTATTCCCCCCTCACGTCCCCCAGCAGTGCCATTGGCGATGGGATTTCTCAACCTCAGCACTACTGACATTTTAGGCCAGCTAATTTTTTGTTGGGGGAGAGGGACTGTCCTGTGCATTGTAAAATATTTGGCTTCTACCTTCTAGATGCCAGTGGTCCCCTCCTCCCAGCTGTGACAATCAAAAATGTCTCCAGACATTGCCAAATTCCCCTGGGGAGTGGGGTGCAAAATCATGCTTCATTGAGAACTACTGGACTCTAGACGAAAAGCAACTAGAGAGATGGGAAAGCCATGAGTGAAGGTGACACACAAACTAATCATCAGTCACTGGTTAATGGGGTCTATGGTCCATTGCCCAGAGTAAAGCAATGAGAAGAGTTACTAGGGTTTTGAAGTCTTCTCTATGAAAGTAAAAAGCTCTTCCTATAGGCCATCGAAAAAGGTGTTTGTGGGCCCTCCCTTTCATCTGATGGCTATGGAACTCATTTATTTTAGTAACAGCAGTAAGGGAAGGCAGAAATGATGTAGAGCAAAGCTGTGTGCTTAGAAGTTTGATTGTGACCACCTGGAACAAATGAAAAAAATAATGCTGGTTCTCTTTGACCTCAGTATTTGCGGCTGTTCCCTTCTTGGTCATATAATAAATAAGCTCTCAATTCAGAGTGAAAAAGCCTGGTTCAGAGGAAGGGGCCACAGTTTTTCTTTTCCCTTCTTGTGTCTTTCCTATCTGAGTATCATCACAGTCATTTTATTGTCTATAAACAGCCCCACCAGAAAGCAGAAAGAGATCAATGAAGTGTTAGTGTGGAAATCAGAGGTTCCACATTTGGGCCTCGCCCAGCTCCCTCAACAGCTCTATGACCTTGGAGAAGCCCTCATTTGTAAAGTAGGAATAAAAATATTATACCTCAAGGGTTTGTTAAGGCTCAACTATAGAGGGGCTTGGAAACTGAAAGGGCAACCAAATGTGTTACTATTAGCGGACTGAATTGAATACTCACTCTGCCTCGTCCTTCTAATCACCATCCACAAATTAGTTCAGTGGTTTGACTTCAACTTTTAGTGACATTGAACCATTAGTTCAATGGTTCTGCAATAATTTTAATCTAGGAAAGCTAATTTGGCAGTGTATCTTCTGAACCTTATTAATTACAAATAAAAGCATGCTGGTATCTTCCATTCACCTATCACTTTGCATTTAGACCACCCAAGAGTCTATTAATGGATCTTCAGAATGCTTACTCAGTATTACTGTTTATGTCCTCATTGGAGGAAGCAGAAAAAAGATGGGACCTATCACTTTACCACAATGAGCTTGCTTAAAGAATTAGTTTCCACACAGTGGTGAGATAGTCACTGAGGTTATCACACATAAGCAAAAGATTTCCATTCTCCCAAGTCAGCTATTGGTGATTTTTGCTTACCCTCAAAAAAGCAGTGCAGCAGAGGGAATGTACTCACTAATCAGAAAAGACTCTTTGTACTCTCAGGTTGCCCATCTAAACTGCTTCCTTAATCACAGCCTGACTTAGGGGAATTGAATTTTTTTGTTTGAGCATGGCCTTGAATGAAATCAAAATTGTGAGTTTCATCACCATATGGACCCATGACCATGTGGTTCTTCTATCCCACAGGCTTCACATCCAACGGCTCCCAGAGATACATTTGACATAGAAACCACAATCAAATACCGGTTACTGCCACCATGAATTTTCATCCTCTCTCTTTTGAGCGCTTTCAGAAAAACAGAGACTAAGTTTTAAAAGTTTTTTTCTGTCCTCCACAGCATCCAGTGTTGGGCACTTAATAAAACTTCTTGACTTGATGTTAAAAAAGGCATTCCAAAAGCTATTTCCTTCTACTGGTCCTCAGGGTATACCCCATGACTATCCATTTGCTACTGCCACCGTTGTGGATCTGAGATTGAAGGTATAGAAGAAAAAAGTCTATTTGAGGTGTCATCCCTTGGGACTCCTTCACTGTGGCCCCAGTGAAAACTTATCCTAGATCAACAATAAGCTAATTCTAGTCAACAGGGAGTCTTCAAGAGCTATTACAGGAGCCCACACAATAGATTCCACCTATGAAAATGGTCTTGAGAACAGAACCTCCACTCAATTCCTCTCTCTTATTTCATCTGAGGCATTCACACTAAAAGGAAAAGTGGTAGGCAAGGGAAGGTACATAACAAATGGTACATCCCTGGTAAATAAGCCCCAAGGTAGGTACAACAACCAGAGCACCAGCCCTCAGAGAACACAAGTAGTTTCTATTTGCCAAAGTAAAATGGAAGAATTGGAGAGCCAGAAAGAACCATATAGAGCAATCTGGTCCAGTGTTCTCACTTCCCAGATGAGGGGAGCGAAGTCCAGAAAAAAACATGATGTGCATGAGGTCACAAAGCATGCTGGTGGGAAAGCCAGGACCGTAATTCAGTCACCTCACCCTCTGTCTAGGGCTCTTTGCATAGCAGGACATTTTCAACTTAACCTTGATAAACTCATACGAAGGTAGCATAGCAACCACAGTCCATAAACTCAAAGTGAACAGCTATGTCATATTCTTCTGGTGTCATGCATCGGAATAGTCTTTGAAAATTTAAGCCCTTAACCGTTCAGAAGAACTCTTTTTCCAATTTTTATCACCCATTGGATAATTTCATCAAGTCTCTTTATCCCAAATCTGATCAACCTGACTGCAGGACTATGGATCTTCATAGACTCTAGTAGTTTGATGGTTTGGAGACTTAAAACGAAGAAGGAAAGGACTAATTCCTTTTAGAGGCCATTTTAATTTAAAGTCATGTCAGCTGGTTGACTGGTTGATGCATTTTGTATTGCTTGTTAACTCAAGAAGCTACCCAAAACAAAAGATATTGTCGATGCATTATTTCTGTCTCTAAACATTCCTGACTTACTAGTCTTCCATGAAGGCCTTCCATGAAGAAGCTTAAATTTTCCTACGTATTTTGAGTTTTATGTTTCTTTCCATTAAAGTTTCCAGCCGTTCATAGACATATTTAGTTTGGCAGAAGGTAGTGGTGACTCATGGAATGAAGAAATTTGAAAGCAAAGCTACTGAAAATGGATCTAATTTCTTTTTTGGGTAATTTGGGAGCGAGCGATTGATAATTTGTCTAATTTTTCCTAGTTTCATCAGCTGCCATACTGCCAAATATTTGTTCCATATGGATGCTTTGTTATTCCTGAAACATGTAACAAATTTCAGCTGCAAGTATATCAAATTTGGTCAAAGGGTAAGACTATTGTTGGCTCATTTTCTCATTGTTTTTGGCTGGACACCCTCAATCAATGGCTATTGAGTGAAAAAGCAGGATCATATTGAAACCATTTTCAGCATGTTCTTTCCTATGGATCCAACCATTTCACTCTGAGTTTGTCAAGCACAGCAAATGTTCCCTATTAAAGGGATGATTACGTTTTCGGCATAGACGCCACTGCCAGCTAATTGCATTCACCTTATAATTCCACTCAATTTGGTATAGAGGAGATGTTTCTGGCTCTCCAAAGATTCCCTCTTCTCTGATCCTTGCCTCTCACTATGGAACAGATATTCGGGGATAGATTCTGAGAAGATCAATGACATACACCTACAGTAGGCACTGTTTCAGGTTTACTTTAAGATAGACAGCCTGTGGGCCCTGAGACATAAGAATCGTAAGACTTGTAAAAGGTATTAATGCCACAAATCTGGCTGGCATTTCTGTAGATTACTAAGTGCTTTGCATGCAATTACGGAGAGCTCCCTTACCAGAGAAATCAGACGAGGATTCAGTGACATTGCACAAAAACACCATCATATGTAAGTTATAGACACAGAAGGACTTACTTCTGGCTGGTTCTGAAGTAGACACTGATCATTTAGTTTCAAGGTCATTCAGTGGGTAATTGGTTTCAATCAATAAAAATGATTTCAATGCTCCCCCATTTTAAAAAATAGCAATAATAAAGAACAGAGAAGTCTATCTCTTAGAAGAAGCCAGATTTTACTGAAGGCCAGGAAAGTGTTTTGTGGCAAGAAATAATCTCTTATAAATAATGAGAAAATTGGATTTGATTAACAAACGTTAAAAGGGGTAACAACGTTGGTTGATGGTAACAACGTTACCATCAATGTCACATAGTAAAAATCCAGGTTAGTGTAGATGGATCTAGAGCCCTGTAACTCAAAGCCAGCTGAGAGCTTGTTAGAAATGCAGAATCAGGGGCCCTACTCCCAACTAATTAAAACAAAACCTGCATTTTAACAGATACCCAGGGGATTTGTATGCACATGAGGGTTTGAGGAGCCCTGGTCTAGGGAATCGCAGGAGATAGCAGGTACCTGCTGATCCGTGTCTCTCATCTGTTAACAGAGAGAACACAAAACAGTCAGAGCTGAACTTTCACTAAAGATTTGAAAAATGGTGTTGGGGCCAAACCTGCTTGTGGTCATTAACAATATATATGCTGATTCGACAGTATCAAATCCTGATTCTCTCAAGTTGGTGGAGTTTTTCCTCAGAGGAAGTATAGAACTGCTCCAAGCATAACCCCATGGCCTGACCTTCTGTGAACTGGAAATTGGAACTCCTAATTGCTGTGGCTGCAGTTTCCAAACCCATCACTGGGGCCAGGAACTGAGATCCAGGCCTTAAGATCTTGCCAGTTTCTTTTTCAATAGTTACATTTTTCAAGAACAGCCAAGCAAGAGTCCTTAAAAAAAATATTTCTAATTGCATTGAGTGGAGAAATGCGCATTTTACTCATATCAAATTGCTTCCTTTGTCATCCTCAGCCAGGTTCTAGTATTATTTCTTATAACTCTGAGTTGATAGTTCCATTAGGACTCCTATCGGGATTTAAGAGAAATGGTTTTAAACTAAGAAAAAGTGGCTTTCTGTCACCTACTGGAATGTGAAGGGTAAACTTTAAACCTGCTTTTCAGAGACATCTGGTTCCCCAGTTGATAGCCTTCACTAGACCCCACTCTGGAACTGGGTGATTTCCCCAGGCTGAACCCATTAAAGAAGGTCTGGTCATCTGAAAGACATGGCTTCCTCAGAAAGATTTTATGTCTTCCTCAGAAAGACAATATCCCATAGCAGGGTAGGTAGAAGTGAGAGAAGGCCAGTTTGTAACTTCTCTTCCTTGAATAACACTAGAAAAAAGGGGGGGATTTGAACTGGGGAGTTAGGGAATCTCAGATTTACTCAGAGCTCTTCCACGAAATAACTTGGTAAACTGGGTGATTAGTCTCCTGGGTCTCCAAACCTGTTTCCATTGGAACAATGATATTAAGATGAACTAAGATGTTCCACTTCTGAAATGGGATTATTGGGGTCTGTTTTCACAATTTTCCAGGGGCGGGGGAGGGGAATAAGCCATAGGTGGAGTTTTCATATTTTTTTCACATACATTTTTCTTAAACTTTAAGTACTTGCCACCTCTTAATTGTATTCAACTCAAAGATAAGGTGGTATTGGACTTAGCTCACAATTATATATTGAATTTGTTTAGACTTAATCCACTGCATTTTAATACAATATCCCTGACTCTTTGGCACTCTACCCATTGACAGAATGTTGACAAGATAATTTCTAAGACCTTTCCAGAACTAACACGTATTGTTGTTTCATGGAACTCTCTAAAATCCTTTAAGAAATATAACTGGATGTGGAGCTTAATGTATGTTTCTTTTCTTTATTAGCATTTTTCTTTCATTACTTTTGTTCAGTGCTTTAGTAAAATATACGGAAGTAAAATTATAGCACTGACTAACCAATTTAATTGTAACATCATCGGCTAGTCATGTGCTCTGTGCTAAGCAATACCCAAGGGAGGATGTAGCCATGCCTTTAAAGAGGTTTCATAATAGCAATTAAGGACCCATTAAATATCAATCAGACAACCCCAAGCTTGACTCAGATAGGAATAATTCTCCTCCATTTTATTCCAGTCCACACCATGCATTGAGTGCCTTCTGGTTAGCAGTACACTAATGATGAAAGGAATGAGTAAAGCACAGCCCCTACCCTCATGGAGTTAATACTCTAGGGCAGATGTCACAAAATGGCGCCAGACCCTACTCCTACCCCACCTGAATCTAGCCAACAAACATGTTTTGTATGACCCACTCAATGAGTTTTTTAAACTTTGAAATTTTAAAAATCAAGAGACAAAGATTAACAGCTTCTCTTGAAAAATTGGGTAATCTAACATTGCTGGCTGGCATTCCTGAATGGCAGCTATTGGCTAAAGACTTTTATGTGCCCCTCTAGCTCACCACAGTGACTTACAGGCTTTCTTTATTCATTTATGTACCCATATGGCCTCAGCATACATTGATCTATGCCACTCATGTCCCAGATATGCAAGATCTCTTTGGATATTAATCATACACCCTTCTCTTTTATTCAGTTCAACACTCATTTATTGCCTTTGTACTATCACCCAGGTACTAGGCCAGCCACTGCCAATGCACATGAGTAAGACACAAATCTTATCTTTAAGGAACTCCACAGCTCTCCTCAAACACAGCAAGAGTACAGTTCAGGTAGAATTTAAAAGGCAACCAAGTCCTCCTGGTAAAGGAAAAGCCCAAATCTGAACAACTGAACTGAATTCAATAATTTAGAGATTATCAAAGAGATATTTCTTCAAGAGCAAGTGAAGATTTTGGCCAGTGACCTTGTAAAGCAGGAAAGGCCAGGTTCCCAGCCAGAGCAATGGACAAGTTATGCAATCACTCTGAGTGTTTAGGACAGTGGAGACCATCAAACCAACTCTTCAGACAAAGCGAGTTGTAGCATTGTAGTTTGTTTTGCACTGAGATCCAGAACAGCTGTTACCAATTTGCTGGAAGATTACACATGTGTCCCTCCTTCCATTCCCATCATTATTTAGGTCCTCCTCATCACTCACCAAAACTATTGCAACAGCTTCCTCAATGATGGCTCTGTGTCCAATACTGCTTGACACCAGCCATCCCACCCATGAGATTAATCTTCCTAAAGCACAGTCCTAATCACTTTATCCCTCTTCTAAACAATTTCCAGTGACCATCCGTGGCTAAGTAAATTGAATCCAAACTCCCCGATTTGACAGTAAAGCATTTTATACAAGGCCTCTATCTAACTTTCCAACTGTATTTTTGTTTGTAATGTTTTGTTTCTAATGTCTAACTAATGTTTCCCTACAGCAGTGTTCACAAACTGGCAGTCTGTAAGTGATATCCAGTCTTCAGAAGTATTTTGTTTGGTGAATACAATGTTTTCATGAAACTCTGAATTATTTGTCAATATTTACTAGATGACTCTTCCCTCTAGATTGGCACATGCTTTCTGCTTTACCAAAATCCTCACCACTCTCTATTACCTTACTCTGGCCCACTTTACTCCTTTATATGACTTGCTTGGCTCTGATAGGCATCCGAGTTTTCATTTGCCCCCTACATATTCTAATATCTGACCTAGATGTCTTACTACCACATGCTTTATTTTCCTGGCCTTTCCTTCTGTTCTTCTCTCAAATGTCACCTCCTCTGTAAAATCTTCTACCAGATGTTAACTCTCTCTCCTCTGAGTAGCAATAATATTCCTCTCACCACACTTATCATCTAACCTATATTGTGGTTTTTTATTCAGTGTTCTTGCTTTATACCATCTGGCTGACTAGAAGCTCCTCAAAGGTGAGGGCTGTAAGGTCCCACACACTCCCTTGCACACAGATGGTACAGTCTGTTTGTATGAAATTAATTAAGTTCTCCATTTTCCTTTGGTCTTCCAGGCCTAGATTAGTTGTGTGTACCCATAAGAAGGCAGTAACTCATCTGAAATGCAGACATGGCTGAGTCAGAAGGCTCCCGTGGACTTTCAGGCATTTTCAAGTAGGGAGTGAGAAATGCTGGATCTAAAGGAAACTACTGAGGGAATTTAGGTAAACAGAACAGGATCCTTTTTGTTGGAAGCTGGCTGTGATCTTCAGATTAAATCATTATCGCACATCTCACAAGAAGCATCAGCAAACCCTTTAGTATGCTCATCTTGTGTCAAAATTACAGGAGTCAGTCCATTCCTGGGGGCCCAGCTGAAATATTGAATTGAGCCAGCACCAGGTAGAGCACAAATACCCCAGAAAAAAATGAAACAGAAAGAGCTCTGCACACTGCTTTCAGAAATGTCTATTTCTAAAGTTACCGAATGCCCAGAAAGGAGCTCTCATTCCTGCTTGCCCTGGCTGAAGAGCTGTCAACAAGTTACAAGGTTATGGAGCCAAGACTCAGTGACTTCAGAAATGGATCCAACTTATTAGATTTTGATCGAAATGACCAGTTGTAAACTATGGACTAAAAAGAAGAAAGCCAGTCTTCTTAAATGTAATTTAATTCAGCAATGTCTTATGGACAACTGTGTACCCGGGATAGTGCTAGAAATCAAGAGCTAGAAATAGTGCTAGAAATCAAGAGAAAACTAAAATAAGAAAGCCAGTGGAGACAGCTAATATTAATGGGCACCTACCACATTCTCAAAGTGTGATATCAAACCTGCCTTAAATCTGGTTAAGAATGCAACACTTACCCATGTGTAGGAATTGTCATCAAATCAATCTGACAGAAATAAAATAGGTAATAATATATAAATATGGCATTCTTTTTTCCTATTCCTCTGGGACATGGCAGATCTCAAAACATGTTTACAAATGAAGACCAGGGATTTTCATTTTCCTCTCCCTATCTACTATCTTGTGAGGTTTTCCACTGATGTTTAAAAGTTAGGTGGAATTTGTCACCTTCATGTACCTTCTGTCTGCCTGGGTCCTTGACTAGGTAGAGGTATGGATGGGTTCTGTTGCCAGAGAGAGGCCAGAAATACTGTATGAACAAGGTACTTTGACTTTGAGTTGATGGAAAGCTCATGAAAGAATCCTTCCTTTTGTGAAGTTGCCAGGCCAATCTTTCCAACTGAAGTTCAATGACAATCCAATGACAATTCCAGTTCAAGTTCAATGTAAATCCTACCTGGAATCACATGGTTCCCCTCCCACCTGATCCTCTGTAACCCCCAGTCCAGAAGGATCTGATGCAAAGAACATGGGCATGATTGGTTTCTTTTCTTTCAGCACAAGAAATCCTCAAAACAGAGACTTTTCTGAATTAAACATAAATCCAACTATGAGTGCCTGGGTATATTTGAAAAATATTTATTTTGTTACCAAAGAGATGTTAGGTATCAGAAGGAGTTCTGAATATGAGGTGAGGAGACCTAACACCCTGAGGGGACTTGGCTTTGTTAATTATAAGCTGGGTACCTTTGGGCAGTTCTCTTGCTTGTAAAATGGGTACAATCAGCCCTGCCCTGCTTCCCAGAAGGATTTTTTGTAAGTATCAGGTGAGATAATACGCAGGGAGTCATCACAAAATTCTCAGGGACTCAAGGCCAGCTACAGACTTCTAGAGATAATTTGAATGAGGCATTGTTTGAATTGAGGGAGTGCTAGGGCGGGGTACATTCTGAAGTGGCAAGTGGGTTAGCCAAGATGGTACTCAATTCCTGCGTCTTCCTTGAGATCTTCCTCCAGCGCCATTCCTTTTTGGGTCGTGTATGCTTTCTGTGGACTGGAATTACAAGGGCAAAAGCAGAAGTAGCTGTATTATTGGTCAGTGCTTCCCATAATCCACCGTCCCGTGAGTAAGGATAAGAGGTTAATTAAATACATCTCTTGGGCAACAGAAATGATCAAGGCTGTCCCTGGAACACAGTTGCTTCAAAAAGTAGGCTTTTGTTTCAGGGAAAATCTCCCACAGAGAAACATGGAACACGAAAGAGAACTATAAATAGGACTATCATTTATGTCAATTATAAATAGATTTGTTCCCTTTTGATTAGAAGATTAATGCTACCTGAAAGCCGGTAGTTGAACAGAAACGAGAGAAAAACTCCTGACAAAATATTACGACATGCTAACAGTTAAATTTGATATCTCTTCCTCCCTGTGGTATTTTCTCTGATTTTCCCTAAATGAAGACTCTCCTCTCCTTTGAGTTTAGGATTTAGTTGTTAGTCTTTGAAGTATATTCGTTTACACTTTATCAGCTCCTCAAGATCTCTCCTTACCCTCCAGATTAGAACACACACACACACCTTTTTCAAATGGAAAAATTGACTATCAGTGTTAGGAATTCAAAAAGGGCCAAACTTTCCCCTCAGATGCTCCCAAGATGGTCACCATGACCTACTCCAAAAGTTCTCCTTTTCATGAAGGTGATTCTTTACCAAATTACTATGTACATGTAGATCCTTAGCAATTAACATATTAGCAGTGAACGTAGTGACCAAAGGGATAAAGTAAAAGATCAGTAAATGAAGGGCCACATCCCACAGGCTGCGGTTACTGAGCATGTGGTCAGATATGCAGGCTTTTCCCTTTCATTCTGGAGGGAACATTATCCAGGGGGACCCCAGCTCTGTCGGCCTGGTTAGCCAACTCCTTGTCCTCTGCTTATGTTCAGGACTCATCTCTTCCCAGGGCCAGGGAGAGAAATGGCAGCTTCCCATCCAAGCTGTTGGCTAGGTTCATCCTGGGACAAGGGTTTGCGGATGGAGCAGCAGGGTGCCTCAGTCCCGGACCCGGCGCATGGAATGCAATAGAATGCGTGTCTCACGCCTGCTCGGATGAGGCGATGGCAAATCTCACCTGAGTCCACCCACCTTGCCTCATGCAAGGTCTTGATTTCAGCCACCCCAGACTCAGCATTAAGGAAGAGGCTGTAGGTGGAGGTAACTGGGAGGAAATGGCAGATGCAATCAGTAGGGACCAGTCTGGGAAATCCCTCCCCTACTTTAAATGCCCAATTCTGGTTTCATTGTGGGATATTTTAAAATGAACTTAGCTTGTCAACTGGAAATTCACTGCCTGACCCAAGATTCAGGGGGAGATTTCTGGAAAAACACTAATCAGGGATTTTGAAAGCTTGGTTCCCAACACGTAAAGAAATATATTGAATATCTTTAAAGATATACAATTCTTAGAACCGTTGGACAGGTTTCTGCGTGTGACCGCCCTCTTCCAAGTGGCGTTGCTCAACAGCCCAGCTCCCATCAGAAGGCTGACATCATATGCTGTTGTGCAACTCCCAGCCATCGCAATGTTACTTTGCTCACGGCGCTTGCTGTGCGTTCACTACTGAGAAGCCAAGCGGCTTTAGGTTTTAAGTCAGAAGTTCTGAGCAGGATCATTCCTGTGAAACCTGAGCCCTCGGTTCTTCTAAAAAGTCAAAATACATTTGGATCTGCAAATCAAGAATGTCAGAGCCAATCATTTCTTCTTTAATCAAAACCCAGGAATGGCGCGGTGGGTGGCTGGGGCCATGTTCTCCCTTCCTCTCGTTCCCTTCCCCCACCCCCTCAGCCAAGATTCTTCAGACTTGAGAGAACTAAATAGGAAAGAAGCTCTCAGGCCTGAACCTCTCTGCTGAGCACTGCATCGTGCTGGACTCTGACCCACTGGGATGTGGAAACATGAGCCTGAACATCAATTTGTTCCCAGACTGATAGGTAAACAGAAAACAGAAAAGGCTTCTTCCCATGTATCCTTGCATTCCCAAACAAATATTTGGGGTTCTGTCCAACAGCCCAACTCTATAGCTAATGTTGACCTCTGACTCAGTTGACCCCTTGATGGGGACTCTTTTAACCAGTTGGATTATTTCTTGGATTCAATCGATGGAACAATTTCCAAAATTGAGGAGGTGAGACTCTTTTCTATTCTAAAATAGGCTGGCCTAGAATGTTCTTGGGAGCTTCATGAAGAGCTCTGAGTCCTGGCTTATTCACAAAGGTGGCAATGGCCTTCAGATTGGGTTAAGTGAAACCCTTGCACATGCAGGTGGCCAGCTTTATCTTGTTCCTTCTGTGAGGCTGTCACCTTTCAGGGAAACCTAGGAATAGTAGAAGAATGAACCCGTCCTTCCCCCTGGCGCGTGCATTCCCTCTAAGGTGAAGGGAGGGAAAACCCTGACATTCCCTAGACCCCATGAATCACTCCAGAGGGTCAGTAGTAGCCTTGGTTAATGGCAAGTTTCAGAAAGGGAGCTTCCAAAAATTGGCCACAATGCCTGTAAAGTGTAATGAGGCTACTCCCATTTGTCTGGAAGTCGTATCTAGTGTTTAACATAGACCTTGAATAGATGGGATTTTGATAGATGGAGAAATTCTAGGAAGAGAAACCAACTCAGTGGAAAAGTACATAGACAGCAGAATGTAGAGTATGTTTGCAGGAGCAGACACCATCCAGCCAGTTGTTGGGGGTCACAGGCTAGTGGAGAGTCATGCAAGATAAGCCCCAAAAGATAGGTTAGAGCAACATTTATATTGAAGAGTGATAAGAGCTAGCACTTTCTGAGCTCTAATTACATGCATGGTCCTGTTCTAAGCACTGGTATGTTTTAACTATTTTAATCCTCACAACAAACCTGTGAAGTGAGTTCTGTCATTATCCTCACTTTACAAGTGAGGCCACTGAGGCACAGAGAAGTACATAACGTGCCTAAGGGCACAGAGCTTTTGAGTAGGACAAAACCGAGCTTCTCACCCAGGCAGCCATTTCCAGTGCCCATGGTCCCTGGCTGTCCTGACAGCCTCCTGCCCACAGCATGTCTTTATTCTTTGCTTTCTTTTCTCATTCCCTCTTTCCCTAGCTGTGGAAGTACTGTCTAACCTCTAAGGACAAGTTCATATGTTCCTTCCTTAGTGAGACCTCTTCTAGCTTTGTCAGCAAGAATTTATCTTTCCCTATTCCTGGCTCCTCTATTTTACCTACAGTAACTTTTCCAAACTTACCTATGTTAGAGTTCAGTATGTGTTCATTTGCAAACTGCTTCAGGCCAGAATTGACATCGTATTCTCTTTTATATCCTCAGAACCTGGGACAGTGCTTTGCATGTATCAAGTGCTCAATTCACATTGCCTGAATTGAACTGAATACCAGAGTCCACTGGTTGAGGCACAGACTGTCCCCTAATCACTACACCTCTTTAAGATCATCTTTCCAAATTCAAAACAAATGAAAACAAAACAAAAACAACAACAGGAAAAAAAAACAAATCTTAGAACCCACAGGGAACTCTCCCACTCCTGAAAACCTACAACCCATTAAAAAACCATTTGGAAAAGCACAACATGGACAATCTCAGGCCACAGACCAAGAACACCATTCCAGGTTCAGTCCTGCTTGGCTGCAAAAAAAAAAAAAGGCTAATGGTAACAGGGCTTCTAAAGGCAAAAACGCAGCCACATGTGGATGAAGTCTCTCACCAAGCGCTGGGGGTTCCAGGATTTCTGAGAAGTCTCCTTCTATCCTAATAAAGTTCTGAGCTTCTCGACCTCCCAATCCCAACTCCCTGCAGGAGACTCAAAAACACCCAATTTAATTAAAACCTCTTTTTTTTTCACATTGAACTCACAAGTTTTCACAGGGTGCAACGTGTTGCTAACCCAGCAATTCCCAGACTAGACTGTTCAGCAAGGCAGGTGCTGTTTTCTTTCTAGGGCCCATGTCCTTAAATTGCTTTGCTGCTTAGATATCTCTGAGGGCCAAATTGCTCTGGCAGATTCCAGCCCAAGCTCTTCCTCCTTCACCCAACTCTTTTCTGGCCTGCAAGATTTCTTTCTCCCATAGGCAAGATTAGCCAATAGGAAGAGAATTCTTACCTGTTTTTTTTTTTTAAGTATATTTTTAATGTTTGTCTTTAGTTACCTTGAAACTCAGATAGTCAATAACAACAGTAAGCACAGCACTCTGCCTTCTGGAAGGGTGTCAAACAAGCATGTGGAATGGTCTACAATTTTCTAATTGGCAAGACCGTTACACAGATTGAGCGTTATATTTCTGCAAATTCGAGTGCTAAAATAAAATGTGATCAGTCTGTGCATATATATTTCCTGAGTATCTATTACACACCGGGCTCCGTAGCAGGTTCTGGGAATACAGTGTTGAACCAAACTGACAGGGCTTCTGCCTTACGTGCTTAGTGTTTTGCCAGAAAGCTACAGACAGCTAGTGCTAAGAGAGAACGAGGGTTGGGGAGACCCTTGTGCCCTGGACTTGTCTGGGAGGAGACTATACAGTACATTATCCAAATGTTCTTTCCTTCCCAACTGTGGGAATATCTTTCTAAGCCATCTCCCATCTTCTTTCCCCCTTTTCTTCTTATTTCTCTCTATGGCATGCATTGTTGCATAGCCACTGTTAGAGTCACTGGTTTTAGATTCCTTCTGGCAAGGAAGTCTCACTATTAGGTTCAGTGTGAGCTCTTAATCTTTCCTCTTAACCCAGCCAACCAAGGGAGGCAACTTGAATTGTGTGACTTGTTGTTTTCCATCTGGAGTCAGACTCATTGGTCCTCTCCATTCTCCTACACGTATTGAGAAATTCCAGGTACACTGGAGTCTCTTGTCCTGGGAAGGCCCACAATTTCTGAGGTGTTAAAAAAAAAAGACACCATAAAATATCTATGGGTCTATATCCTGGTACTTTGCTCTCAAGCTCCTGGAAGCACCAGCTTCCTAGAAATTTATTACTCACTCTGTAAACAAACAAAATAGAAAATGGTAAAAAAAAAAAAAAAAGGCAGTTCTCCGATTACTTGCTTGAGAAATACACAAGTGCTCTGTAGAAAGGAAAACGATGGTCTCTCTGATCCTTGAAGATCGAATCCATAAGGAAGTCACAGGTTTTGATACAACTTCGTTGATGAACTCAATCCACTATCTAGGAGCCAACTGGTCTACCTGGAAGTGTTCTGGGAATATACAAGCTAGACTATGTGTGGGGAACCATTGATCAAATTCCAGATATGAAACCGTGACTTGATATGGCATTAGAATGTATATTTTGACATTAGCTTATTTTCTTGCCAGTAACCTTTCTGATTTTCCAAAATCCTTTTCCTTGCTTTCCTCGGACGCTAGAAGATTAACTTTCTATAACGAGATCATCTGAAGCCTCTCTTATGGCTAAACCTCTGTGATTTTGTATCCCTAGATCCCAAATCCTGCAATTAACAGGGGTTTAGGAGAAATGACCCAAGACTCTTCTCCTGAAAATCTACCCAATTTATTATTGGAGTCTTATTCGCATTGGAAAGAATGAATCAAAATTAGATCCACAGATAGAAGAATATAGTATTGACAAACAGCACGTAGATCTTGAGAAAATGAAATTTAAAATAGCAAGAGAATTTAAGGGTACCAAATGAGTTTAAAAGAAAGCAAATGTGTCCTTTATCTGTATTTGCCAACACAGAGTAATAACCATAGTCTCCAAATTAGATGGTGCATACCCTTGGCCTTCAAATGAAGGGTGAAAATAAATTGCGAAGTCCAAAAAACTCAGTGTTTTATCAGGTCTAATTTAGTCCTAGAGCTATCAGGAGTCCATTTGTCTCCAAATGGAGCATTGCCTGGTGGCTGTGTTTCCGTTCATGGCAGAAAGCTGCTGGGGCCATCAGAGCAAGGGAAACTTCACAAAGAAAGTCAGAAAGCAGGGCCAAAAGGCAAATAAGGTTCCTGTCACAGCCAAAATGGTTCACTTAGCTCTTTGTGCTCCTCTCTTACTCTTCGTAATGGAGCAATTTCTATGAGAGTTGTGTAAAAACAAGGAGATTTTTAGCTTTGAGCAACAAATGAGAGAACTGGGCAAGGAAAGCATGAAATTTAGAGAGAGAAGGAAAGAGTGATAGGAGAATAATGTAAAATCCCTGGAAAAGAGTGCTTCCTCTTTAAAGAATCTACTATGTGAAAATCCATGCCTGTAAAACAGATATACTCTGGATGGATTTTCTCAGTTCTGAAGAGTCCATCACTTTACCAAAATGCTTTTTAAGTCTTCATCTCATGACCTCACATTCAACGTGGTTGAACATTTTCTTTTGGACACCTCTCTATCTACTCAGCTGGAAGAGGTGAAAAGGAGAAGCCATGAGGTAGGGTCCATTGGAGGTCTCTGTGCCTACCCATGTTTGTGCTTTGCTCTGCCAAGTACATATAATATGACAAGACTTAGAAACCCTAGGTAGTCCAGAGGGGAGAGTTTCTGTTAAGAATGGAGACAGAAGAACCATGGACTTACAGGGTTGGAAAAGACCTTCAAACTCCTAAAATCTCTCTGCTGATAAGGCAATCCTTTCTTCAATGTCCTGACAGAAGGCCTCTGCTGAATCCCCCCAAACGATAAGGACATCAGTGGTAGAACAACTCCACTGCCCCCCCTATTCTGCAAGCAGAAGACCATAGCAATGGGGTATTATACGAGTCCATGAGATAGTCATCTCTTTCATGAGTGGAGGTCACCCCTTGGTAACTCAGCAGGGTTCCTTCTCTGAACCTTCACTGTATCTGTACCTGCTAAGGCACTTGACCTCACTCTGCTTTATATTATGGTTATGTATGGGTTATCTCATCCCTCTGCTGGGTCATAAACTCCTTGAAGGCTAGAGCTTTGCCTTACCCAACCATTTTCACATACTCCACAACACTCAGGACAGTGCCTTAAATATGGCAGGTAATCAATAGTTTTGTTTGCTTTTTAAAGTGATTTGTTTTTAAACTGGATTTCAGCTTTGCTCTGCAGAAGACTACTCAGATTAGAAAGTATTTTGTCACCATAGATTTAAATTTCCTTAATATTTCCTTATATTTAATCCATAGAAAGTATGCCTGCCCCACAGTAGCCAGTAAATATGTTCGTTGCATGAATGTATGAGTGAATACATCAGTGAACAACTGCTTGTAGAGGGTGCTCTCCCTTTTTTCCTGTGAAGTTGAGGCCGTATTGGGAGAATGTTTTACTGTCTGAACATAACTCTCCTGTTTCAGTCTAGTATTGCTGATACAATGGTGTCATCATCACTGCTTATCCAATATTGATGTAACCTGAACTTTTGCTCTGTGTAATCACAGATCTGGGTGAATTTCCTAGAAGAGAACAGCCCCTGAACTAAACTGTTAAGTAGACAAAATACAAATTGGGCCTCTTCCATATTGTCAAGAGCGAGGAAGGCGCTAACTCTGCTCTGCCCCTTCCATCTCAGCCCCTCACCTCCCACAGTAGCACCTACCAAGGCCTTCCACAAAATAATAGGCCCCTTAAGCTTGCCTACTTTATGCCTCCTCCTGCTCCATTCATGCACCCTGGGTGTTATGTTACTTCCTTCCCAGAAGCTCTGTATAAGTATACCCTAATCCAATGGAACAAAGCTATAATGGGGACATTCAAGGCACCAGTAACCATTCACCGAACTTCAATGAACTTTGTTCATTCAAGAAGTGGTTGTCATTAAGATAGTCTGCAAGTAACAGAGTTCTAGGTTTACACTGGCTTAAACAACATGGAAGTTTATTTCTCTCTCATGTAGACATCCCAAGATACATAGATCAGGGCTGCTGAACATCAGTTCTATTCCACAAAGTCCTCAGGGATCCAGGCTTCTTCTAGCTTTCTACCTCATCATCCTTATATTTTGGCCCTCATCTGTATGGCCCAAGATAGCTGCTGGAGCATCGAGGAACAACATTCCAGTCAGCAAGAAGATTTTTAAAAAGTAAAGGAAGTATGCTGGTTGTCTTTTAAGGAAGGATCCTAGAAGCTGTCATGTTACACTTGCACTTGTATTCCACTGTCTAGAATTTCATCAAATGGTCACACATAGTTGTAAGGGAGGCTGAGAAACATGGTTAGCTGAAAATCAGTGTTTCTGTTATTACGGAAAGAGGGAAAATGGATATTGAACAATGAGTAGGAATCCCTGCCAGAAGGACCATCCCAGAATGTAAGTCGTTATCACTTAGGTGCTCACCTATGCACTATAAAATCAAAGTTTGATCTAGTGTCAGCCAGATCCAGATGCCAATCCTGGCAGCATTACTTGATAAGCTGTGTGATGCTATCAAAAACAGGTATAGTGCCTCCCTCTTTGGTTCCTATAAGATGATGTGAGATGACCAGCAGTGCCTAACATAGTGCCTGGCACATAGTAGATGCTCAGCTAACATTTATTATTATTTTTATCATTCTGCCTGCATATGAGGCTGGCTCTGCTCCTGACTGTAGACAAACTTGGGCATAAAAACATTAACAAAATTCCCAGTGGCCCTGTTTCTTGAGCAATTTCATACCCTATTCCACTAACCAGTTGCATTAGAGCAAATGAATGGCTGCCCAAAAGAATGTCTTTATCCTCAGTGGCCCTTTCCTTTCTGTCTTTGTTGGATGATGTCAAACAAAGACAAAAGCAATTAACAAACTTCTCAGCAGCTTAAGAGATGACAATTAGGATCAGCAGAACTTAAAAAGGAAGCCCAAAATAATGGAGGGGGGAAGTAAATTTTTCAGCGTGCAAAGATCATTCATTTTCACATCGCTTTATTTATCAGGCCAGGCAAACTAACGTGAGAAGTCACTCTGGAAAAGGGTAAAGAAAAATAGATCTCTTTTGGTACTGTCTACCATGCCATATCAAGTAAATAGATTAAGAGGTATACTAGGCTTTATTTTCTATTGTTTCATACTCACTTCCTCTTTGAAGATGCTCTAAGATGCACTAAGCTCTTCCCATTGGCTTCTGTCTAGGCAGGAAGTTTCTACTCAAGTTGAGAATTACTGTGGTAGAATGATTTAGTGCTTGGGCAGACCTAAGTCTGAATCCTGGCTTGCCCACTTAATAGGTGAGTGATCTTGAGGCACCTTAATTAAGTTTTCTAATGCTCAATATGTGTAATGGTAAGACGGGGATAATAGTGTCCATCTCATTGAATTGTCTTAAGAATTAAATGATAAAGTGTATGTGTAAACCAGATGTCCCCAAGTTTTCCAATCCACTTGGGTCACAGTTTTATCCAATATCTATATATAATGTCTTGTGACCCCCTTTCCACATTCCATGGGAAATCCATGTACTTTCCAAAAGCTCTGAAGATTTGGGGTGCCATGCTTCTCCCAAGTTAGTTCACTCCGTAGTCGGTTTTCCAACTATTTCCCACTCCCAGTGGTCACTCTTGACTCCTGAAACTTTTCTCCTCTCTCACCTGCCTCCTTTGCTCTAGCTCACTTGAGAGATAAATAAGGGTAGGAAAAAGCTGGAAGCAGAACAGTCAGGAGTGCCTGGAATTTTGCAGGAGCAGTGGGAATGCGCCGGAATAGGGAGACCTGGCAGCTATGATAAGGGAAGACTTGATACAAAATGTTGCCTGCCTGGATAAAGGGAAAAAGGAGGAGAAAGTAGTCAAAGACGATTGTAAGATTTCGAGTCTAGATAAGCAAGAGGATGATGGTGCAGACACGGGCAAGACCAGAAGAGTATCTGACTTTAGTTGACTTTAGTTAATGGCATTAGTTAATTGACTAATGACTTTAGTTAACTGACTTTGGTTTTAGAGATACTGAATAATAATGGAGCATTCAGAAGATAACCCCCATGGCTCATGAATGGTGGTGGTCCAAAGCTCTGGGAGAGGGCAGTCCAGAGCAATAGGTTTGGAAGTTTCTTTGTACAGATGACTGCTGAAGTACAACACCCTCCCGAGCTCCAACATTAAAACTTTAAGTTATATTTTAAACTAAAAAGAAAGAAAAGAAAATTGCCATTTTGGAGTCTCAAAAAAACTGAGTACCATCCAATTGCATCCCAAATAATCTCATTCCTTTAGCCCAGCAACTGAGTTTCTATTCACTATTATTTTTGTAACAAAAATTTAAAATCACAGAATCATAACACACTGTGGTTGTAATAAGCCTTAAAATGTTCCTGGTCCAAATGCCTCACTGACATAGGGGAAACTGACCTACTAGAGAGTACAGGTGACCTGTACATACTTAAGTTGAATGATGCTCCCCGATATCCATAACCTGCCAGAGGAATTTCTTCTGCTCTTCCTTGCACATCTTTTCACCTACAGTTTAGCTACTGAAGGTATGGTCTTAGACATTCTATCTGCATTTAAAATGTTCCTTCCAACTAAAGCACAGACACAGGTAGCGAGGAGACATTGCGGAATAAGGAGCCAGAAGGCGTAGATTTTAGTCCCACGCAGAAAGAACTGGCTGCACGACCTGAAGACAGTCATTGAATCTTTCAAGGTCTCAGTTTCCTCATTTGAGCAGCAAGGGATTGATCTGGATTAGCTCTGAAATGCCTTGCAGCTCTGATGTTCCTTGATTCTTGGAGGTATCGACTGTCTCCAACTGGATGCACATCTTCCAATCCCACACAAGATGGAGAGCAGGCCCATCCCAGTATTTGGGGAGGCCCATCAGGACAAGAGCTGGCCTCTCTCTGTGGGGGCTGGAGAAGGGAAGCAGCTGAAGCAACACTATCAGTTTCCTTCCTATTCAGAAGAGAACAATCGAGCTCCTCCCAGGGGAAGCCTTTCGGATTTTGACAGTGTGGGGTCTGTCTTGTGACGGGAACGGAGGATTAGTGGAGAATGGGGTGCTTAGCAGCCGGGATTCTGAACACAGCATCAAAGATGGAAGGAAAGCCAAGAGGTCCTTAGGTCCAGTCCCCTGCCTCTATCTAAGCCTTCCAAGGCAGATGGTTGTCATCCTACATTTAAAGATCTCCAGGGCAGCTTCCCACAGCGCCCTGGGTCAGCATGTTTCCCCCGTACAATCAAGAAATTCTTCCTGATGCTTAAGTGGAAACACTTTCAATGTAGCACAAGTCTGTTTACCCTCGTCTAGTCCTCAGTGGAGATGAGAATGAATACTCTGTGTATTAATAACACTTATTATACCTGGCGGTGAAGATTAAGTCACCTCTTAGTCTTTTCTTTTCTGGGCTAAATCTTCACTCTATTTTCCACCCAGTTCATCATTTTTTTAGTCCTATCTGGATCCATTCCAGCGTCTCCAAATGAGTCTTAAAATAGGAGGATGAAATCTGAGTTCCCAGTCTAATTAAAACCTCAGCAATGCCAAGTTTTGTGGAAAGATTACTCTCCAGGCTTTCATTTCATAATTCTCGACATACGGCCGCATCATATTACAATTTTGTTGTAGCCCTTTCTCACTCACTTAGGGCCCACAGCTATCTTGCTATAATACTTGTCTCTGCCAGTTGGAGCCCATTTCTGTCCATTTTAAACATCTTCCTGTTTTTAATGACCACCCCCTTCTAAACTGTTAAAGGTCACTTTAAATTCTAATCCTACCTCCTAATGCTTGAAGATCTTTTCCTGCCTTACTGCAACCTGAAAAACATTCTAATCTATTACCTCAGTCCCTGAGAAAGGAATCTCAATTTATATCAATCCTATAAGAGTCTGAATACCACTCATTTCTCTCAATACCCACAAGCATGGTTTGAGCATGAAAAACAATGCAGACCACCCCTCTCCATTCATTTATTCAACAAGCATCTTTCTGAGCACTAATGATAGGCACTGGGGATACAACAGTGAACAAATCACAATTTCTCTATCCATTCAGTAGCATGTCCATACAATGTAGACCACAAAAGGTATTCACTGAGCTCTTACTCTTTGCAGACCTGCGGTTGGTGTCGGGGCTAGAGCAGTGAACAGGATCTCATGGATCTCACGTTCCAATGGGGGTGGGGAGGAGGGAGACAAGGTACAAGTCAACCAATAAATAAACGGAACCGAGTCTATCTTGATAAATGTTTTCAAAGAAACAATGGAATGATAGGTATCAGGAAGGTGGCTATCTTAGATGTGGAGAAACCTCCCCAACGAGGGGTCTCTGAAGACCTTACAGCTTAGCAGGGGTCTGCTATTCTGAACCAATCCCCTTTAGCAAACCAACCTTCCTTATAGTCTATTCTCCCAGACCTAGACTTCACTTTTACTGGGATGTTGATGGCTAACAATGCACTGTTCCTTAGTAAATTATTGACATTTCCAAAGGACTCTTTCATGTACTTTAATCAAAAGAAGTGATAAACGGAAGGAATTTCGGGATACAGTTGCCTTACTTCCTTAGGAAGTTAATAGACATTCCTGGGTAACAGGAGTCCAGTGGCCCACTAAATACAGGGAGAGTGGACTTCAGTACCATCAGATAGATTTCTTCACTATAGAACTTCTCACAAACTTGAATAGGCTGGTGAACTTTCAGACTCTCTAAAATGGGATAACATGTACAGCTGTTTCCTAAGTTTTTTGCATGGAACCTCTTGAGAAACACTCTTTGGTGAACACTGGGCTGAGGAGGTATCTTGGATCCTTTGGTGTCTTTTGACATTGGATGTGGCATTTGGGATATGATGTGCAGGCCAGCTGGATGTTTGTGAAAGGTTAAATAGGAACAAAACTGGCTTCTCTGCAAGCCTGGGCCTGGACTTCTCTAGTTTCCTCAGATCGTGGAACATTTTGAGAATCTTTTGAGTGTCTGATCCACAAACACACATAATTACACACCACACAGAGGATTCACAGGCCTCTTACCAGAACTCATCTATGGACTACAGGATTTCTAAGGATCTGTTCAGTGCTAAAGTTCTACTAAGTTTCTGCTCTCAGGTTATGTTGATCTCTTGGTCCGTGTTTTTTATTAACTTATGGGTTTCTTGGGACCAGACCAAGTATTTTACATCTTCCCAAGCTCTTTCAGCCTTGGTGAAGTGCTCAGTACACAAAGGATGCTAATAAGTAACAGCTAGGGAGGGTGGGGAGACCCCTCAACACAGAAGTACCAGCCAACCCTGGGGATACCCAATTGGCTTCCCAATTAGTGAATGAGGTCATTTTCCCTCTGATGTTTTCCAGAAATAGATCTGTGAAGAAGGCGTGCACTGAAATGACCTAGTGAGGCAACGGGAAGGAAGTGACTAGAAAGGGAATCATTAAAAATCCAACTTCTTCTTTAAAGGGAAATGGAAACAGGGACCTGGAGGACGGTTATAACTGCCAAGCCAGCAGTGGCCCCTGCTTTCCTCCCCCTGCTCCCAATATGGATTTCCTGCCTGCGGGGCACCATTTGATTTAAAGCTATGGGAGCCTCACAGACTTTCTCATGAGAAGGGCTCGGCAAAGAAATAGAACAGCGTTTGCCCTCTTCCTGCCACTTCTGATGGAAGCGTTGGATTAATTAACCCTGTTTCCTCAGCAGGATTGATCCCGACCCTTGCTCAAAAAACTTTGATGCTTATGTGTAGCCTGACTGACAAATAACAAATTATGATTTTCCTGTTTGCAAAATTGAATGTCCTCTAGTTTATATAACCACCTGGTTCTATAAGCAATCATCAGTGGCATATTTCCCTTTAACTCTCCTTTGCCATGAGTTTTGAATGCTCCGTGAAAAGATGTTTTGATGATGTGGTCCTGAGGATGTGCCCCAAACCCACCCCGCCTGTTTGGCTTCTCTGCATTAGCCTGGGAGGTTATAAAGGGTGAGGGCATAGAAGAGATAGATTTGGGTCCTTGGGAAGTCGGTCTTCTAGAACTAAGTTTTACGACTGAGCAGATTGGCTTGAATACCCACCTGACAATTTTGAAAGCCTAAAAATAAATTGAACCTGGTACTTAGAAAAGGCAGCTTTCAATATCAGAGGACATCTCTGTGTTTCTAGTTTTCCATTTGGCCGGGGAATTTGTTAAGGCTCTAATTTCCCTCCCTGTGACCTGGTTTGCTGTCTTCAGGTGCTAGCTGCAAGTCAGAACCACACAGAATGTGCAAATAAAAAAGGCAGGGAAGGGAAAAAGGTCAACATGTGTTTTTCGTTTCAGCGTAGTTTCTTACTTTGGAGGGTTATGATTTTTTTTTCATTTTTGCAATAAAACTGGTTCTGCTACTAGACTGACATACGGTTACCTTTATTAGGCAATTATCAAAAGAGATAGGAAGTCTTTCTGGAGTTTTTAAAGTGTAAGGGGTCCTTCCCAGGATGCCTGTCCTCATTGGCCCTTTCCTCCTGGCCAGTGTTCCACCACTTAGTCATATATTATATCCAAATGTTGGATGTCTATATCACCCAGAGGCCAGAGACACGGGCATCATCTGAGAACTTGGAATTGCAAATTATCAAGCACCATCTCAGACTTAACTAATACAGAAACTGAGGGCAGGACCCAATGATGTTGTTTTAACCAACCCTCTGGGTGACACTGATACAGGCTCAGGTTTGAGAAGCACTGATACTTATCATTGTGTAACCACCCACTGCATGACGTGTGAGTCACCTTGGGCACTGGCTGCTTCAGGACCTCGCACAGGTTTATGAACCTGAAGTTTGTCTCTTCATGGGGGTTAGGAGGCAGGTATGTGGGTGGAGAAGTTTTACCATTTGAAATCAAAGGAACTTCCAGATTTGTGAGTCACTTAAGCTCTCAGTTTTCTCATCTATAAAATGAGGGTAATTCCATCTGTCTCACAGGGTTGTTGAAATGGCTGAAGGACAGAATGTGTGTGAAAGTGATGTGGAAATGGCCAGGTGCTGTCTGCAGTGAGCTCTGGAGTTAGCTCTATGGATCAATAACGCCAACATGCATTGGGAACTGCAGTCTCCTGGCTGGGGAAGGGACTGCATGTCCTCTGTCCTCATCTGTATTCTGAACTCCGAGTCCAGGTACATAGTGGCCATTCACTGACTCTTTGCTGAAATCTTGGAACTAAGTATTCACTCGTGCCGTCGTCACAAGTACCCAGTGAGGTGGATACTATTCACACCCCCCTTTTTGGATGAGACCCGAGAGGTTAAGCAACTTACCTACAGGCACAAAATTAGAAATGGAGCCAGCATCTGCAAGGCAAATCGGCTCCGGAGCCTTTGTTTTCACTAGTTCGCTGTACAGCCTCACAATTAATTCATTAATGGTGATGCTGAGGACGGTGATGTGAGGTGACATTTCATGAATGTTTGTTCTATGTCACTCACTGTCCCAATCTCTCTATGTGCCTTAACTCACCACAGCCCCACAGAGGGAACTGTTAGGTAACCATTGCTACATCATTCCACTTTAACAAGAAAGGAAACAGAGACACAGACATGGGCCCTGATTTGGGGTTTCTTCTTTCCAATGTAAAAATTTCTTCATACTGTGCCTCTCTGTGTACTCTTGGTGCACTTGACATCAATCCACTAATCAGTGATCATTTATAAACTGCCTGATAAGTGCCCAGTGCTGTGCTACTAGACACAGAAATATGAGACACCATTTCCACCCTTAAAATGCTTCAGATCAAGTTGGGGAAATGGATTGGTCCCCATAAAACAGAAAAAAAAGGCTAATATATAGATTAAGTGATAGTTTGTGATGCACAAAATAATCATTTTGCACCTTCAGAGAGGTTAGTGGGAATGAAATCCTCAGACAAGAATTCTCACAGGGGCCTGAAGGAAATTCCCTTGCTGGACTCAGACTCCAATCGCTCTGGGCAATGGTCATTGAAACGTTGATTTCAGCATCGCTACACTACAGTTTCCTATAAGGTGGTCGTACGAACCAGGGGCATGGAGGGCATGGTGACCTGTTGTCCCATTTTTGTCTGTTTTGTTCACACCTTATCCTCAGTACTGAGAGCAGTATCTAGAATATAGTAGGTGCTCAATGAACATTTGTGATTGAATGATTATAAGCAGGAAAGGAATAACGTGGTAAAAGGAGGGCAGACGTGGCCAAATTTGGGGTAAGATGGGGCGGTAGGTTGTCAGGGATATTACTCCCTGAAAGAAGGTTGAGAGACCCCAGGTTGGGCAGGAGGCAGGTATTCCAGAGAGGTCCTGAGTTCAGAAGGAGCACGAAAGCAGAGCCTTTGCTATCTAGAACACAAACTCCCCATCTCCCTTCAGGAGGTGTGATGCTGTTGGCAGCTATGTTCCTGGGGATCCCCTCTCCCCACCCTGGAGAAGAAAACTTGTAGGTACTTGGTGATTTTGAAAATTGAGAACTAGGGTCTCTTGTCATCAATTTCATTTTTCCTGGTTTTTCTTCTACTTAGTAAACTTTTGGACACCAAGCCCAATTCTTGGTTACATCCCATGTTTCCTTCAGAGGAAACTGCACTAGTAATTGAAAACAGAAATTGGTTCTTTTATCTAATTCATGGGATGCAGGTAAGATTCCTGTTTGTGCTCTACCTTGGCTCTTGCTTTCCTAATCCTGGGAGAAAATCTAGATATAATTCTCTGCTTTGGTCCTTATGAAAAATTGTAGGCTTTCACCAAAATAGGATTGTCTGATAATATTATTTGACTCAGTCATTCCATTCCTGGGAATTTACAAATGATCTAGAAGTAGAAAGTTATGTGCACAAAGACACTTATTGGTGCATTAGTTAAAATAATGATAAAGCTGGAACTAGACTAAACGTCTAATAACAGGAAAATGGTTTAAAATATAAATGGTGGCAAACCTACTCAATAAAATATTCTTCAGCTTTAAAATCATAATTATAAAGATTATGGAGCAATATGGAAAATGCTCCCAATATAATGTTAAGTGAAAAACCACAAAAATACTACTTAAATTTAGGCTATGACTGTACCTGTGTCAAAATGATGCATGCATCTGGGTGAGAACTAGAAAAAAAAATAGAAAAATGACGATATTATGATTTGTTGGGATAGCGAAATTATGGGTAAAATTTCATTTTTCAATTTCTGCTGAAGTTGTCATAATTTTGTGCAATTCAAAGGGATTGGAAACGAGATGGTCTGGCTGCACTTACAGAGCTGACTGACCCTTTTGAAAATGGAAAGAATCACAGTGTACTGGGTGATACGTGAACATCCAACACCAGCCATGCCTTAAACTGCAGGATTGCCCAGACTTTTCTCTCAAGGGCAAAAGCCATGCATGACATTCCTTCTGGCAGTCTCTGGAATACCTAGGCTATAACTCTGTCTACTGAATGTGCTCAAAACCTGGGGTTGGTGGGCTGACTTAGATAACCTCCCCCATATCCTTCATGGATTTTAGCATTATGTGCCTTTAAGAATCCCAGTAATGGTATCAGCTTAGAATTTTTCCTCACCTGAGAATTCTCCCACTTTCAAGGTGTCCCCAGTTGAAGTGAACTCGCTTGGCAACCTACTAGCTATATGATTTGGGTCAAGTTACTTAACCTTGCTAAACCTCAGTTTCCTCATATATAAAATGGATATAGTAATAATGCCTACTCCATGCAGTTGCTGTAAATGACATGACATGAGAAGTAATACTTACTATACTACCTTAATAGAAAGCACTCAACAAAGGAAAGCTATGGGTAATATATTACTGCAAAGGCACGCATTTGTTCTAAATGTCAAAGAAATTAGTTTAAACATAAAATGAACTGGAGAATGAAATGCCCCTTTTCAATCTCCAGAGAAACTTGTGTTTAATGGGAAAGTTTCAAACCTCATTTGATTATACCTTTAGGTCTTATTATAGTTCCTTCTTTCTCACTAGCTAATCAATATCCTCTAGGTTTGAGTCTTCTCAAATGTTCTTGAGGCATGAAGGTGTTGTCTGCACTATTGTGTTTAAATCAACGTAAGGGAGCTTAACTAAGCATCAAACCAGGTAGTATGGTCTGCATAGTAACTCTGACACTTGAAGAAATGCATCATTTCAGGCCAGATAGAAGGCTAGGAGAAAGAGCCACAGTTGGTGATGCCACAGATGACTAACCCAGATAGGGGAGATAAGAAGGTTGGGAAGCCAAGAGCCACAGCCAAGGACAAGAGAAGAATCTGGTTTGAAAGGAGAGTGTTAAGACATCAACAGCCTGGAAGGAGAAGTCCAGGGTGATTTGTGGCCTGTTGAGTACCAGGAAAAAAGATGTGGCTAAAGAAGGCACAGATGTTCTGAAGAATGCAAGGAATTTATGACGGGTCATAGTCTGACTGCAGGAAATGCCTGCTGAGGGCAGATCTCAGTGGACCGTGGGAGCACTAGTTCAATGAGAAGATATGGGAAGACTAGGATGTCACAAGTACCTTTACCAGAGTTTCGTCCTGAACTGGAAGCAAAGGAGGAGGAAGAGGAGGACAAGAAGTTGCTTGAGGAGAAAAATAAATAAATTAGCAAGTCGTTAGACGTAGATTAAAATATTTCTAAACCAACAGCCCCCTTTTCCCTGTCACTATTCTTTGTAAAAGTCATTGTCAATGACTTGAATTGACAGCTCAGAAATGAGAATGTTTGTAGCTCTCTCCACATTCTCTTATCAGAACCCTTACTACGAGTCAAAAAGCTTCACTTCTCCTCCTATCCCTATTACACAGAAGCTGCTGCAACACCTTGACAATCATTTCTTCTCATCAACCTAAAGGTTTATACATGAAGTTTTTATATAACTATGCATCTAACTGACATAGTGGGGACTATGGAGACCATACCCATTAAGAGATCAATGGATTTTATATTCTCCTTTCTCGCAGGTGTGACAGGCTAGGTGTGGGGTTACAAGGAAGCAGGTACTTGCTGGAAGGCTGGAAAGAGAGAATGGAGGCTTCCCTGTTCAACAACTGTGCATCAGAAGAGAGCATTTAGCCCCTGAACTTGGGCCCTGACTTCCTACTAGAGTTAGGACGGAGCTAATTATGCCTAAGTATTAACATCAGCAGTGCCTTCATGCAGGTTTCCCAAACCCAACCCAGATCTGAGCCAAAGAGAGCAGACAGAAGGTAAGTGTTGAGGGAAATAAAATATCCCACAAGCAGTTATCCTGGCCCAGTGTCCCTGCACGAAGGAGCCTCCGCAGCTATAGGACACATCAGGCCTCACGTTGCTTGCTTCTAATGAGGCCAACTAATTCTGCAACCATGGAGAGGTTTCGTGATAAACTGGAAAACAACTTCTGGGGCAACTGTCTCCAATTCTCAGAAAGAAAATTCACAGAAGTGAGTGATTGGCTAAAAGGCCAAGAAACCATTGCCTCAGAGTGGGGTCCCAGAGCAGAGCAATGTGGTCATTCACAGTGTGTTTGAGTATGTGACAAAAAATAAAAATAAAAAAGAGTTTGATTTCTCCAGCCAACATCACAAGCTGAAAATATTTTCCTTTAGTAAAATAAATAAGAGAATCTGAGATTTTTCTTGATTGATAATAATTTTGCTAAAAGCATTTAATGAGGTTTGGAGATGTAGACATGATATCAGTCCCAGATGAAATAAAGATGGAAACAGAATTTAGCTTGGAGACAAGCTGCAACCCAGCCACACCTCTCTCTCCTTATTCATACTTCACTTGCTCAATTCAGAAAAATAATATTTGGGGGTGGGAGGAGTGGGGTGGCTAAAACTAACAGGCTCGGTGATTGCCAGATTACTAAGAGACTTCTCAGCTGACCCTGAATTTGCTTTCAGGTCCAAAGCTTTATGAAATTCTAAAATTTAATAATTTGAGGAAAGCCCTTAAAGTCTCTTGGTCATGTTTAAGCAATTAAATATTAAGGGGAAAGGGAGAAAATTATAGTAGCAAAATTCTATAGAAAAAGAGATAAAGGATGGTTAGACAAGTCCAGATTTTAGCTGAAAGTTCCTGAGATAATATAATCTCTCTCTAAATGAACCGTTTAGCCTCAGTCTGCATACCTGCTTAATATTTTGATGAATCATACTACCACTTGCTTGAGAACTCCTTGTACAGATTTAAAATTTTTAATAATCTTAACATTAGTTTATCTTACCAAAAAAAGGTGTAGCATTTGAAAAAACATGTATATAATGGTCTTCTAATTTTGTCCTTTGGGCAGATGTTGGGTCCCAACGGTAGAGAAGATGACCTGTCTGGAAGCCCATTCACGTTATCAGAGATGGGATAACATGTAATTGTAGATGGAATTTTCTGGGGAAACTACGTACCAGTCCCCCAGGAAGAAACTGAATATCACACAGAGGATTCAGATACCATTGACAGACACTTAGGAAGCTAGTGAAATAAAATGTTGCTCCCATTGAATACTAGGAAATTCAGCATTCTGGTCAACAAGGTTAACAACCCTCCTGGGACTGGTCACTTATCTTTTGAAGATGCGGCTTTGCGAAGAGTAATGTTAAAAGAACATGCCCCCAGAATGGCCATCATCAAAAACTCTACAAACGATAAATGCTGGAGAGGGTGTGGAGAAAAGAGAACCCTCATACATGTCTCAGAGGAGAACGGCAGAGTCGTAAATGGAGGGAAGGGAGTGCAGTGCTTAGGGCCCCTAGGACCTGGGGTTTGTTGACACTGACCTTTTTTTTTCCCTTATCCTGATCACTTCATTTATTTATTTTTTAAACATCTTTATTGGAGTATAATTGCTTTACAATGTTGTGTTAGTTTCCGCTGTATAACAAATTGAATGGAATCTTAAAAAAAATGGTTCTCATGAACCTAGGGGCAGGACAGGATTAAACACGCAAACGTAGAGAATGGACTTGAGGATATGGGGAGGGGGAAGGGTAAGCTGTGACGAAGTGAGAGAGTAGTATGGACTTATATATACTACCAAATATAAAGTAGATAGCTAGTGGGAAGCAGCCGCATAGCACAGGGAGATCAGCTCGGTGCTTTGTGAACACCTAGAGGGGTGGGATAGGAAGGGTGGGAGGGAGACACAAGAGGGAGGAGATACGGGGATATATGTATATGTATAGCTGACTCACTTTGTTATAAAGCAGAAACTAACACACCATTGTAAAGCAATTATACTCCAATAAAGATGTTAAAAAAAAAAATCACCAGAGGGACTCAATAGTAAATTTGAACTGGAAGAAGAGGGAATCAGCAAACTTAAAGATAGATTGATAGTGATTATGCAATCCAAATAACATAAAGAAGGATGGAGAAGAAATGAACAGAGCTTCAGAGATGTATGGGGCATCCAATAAAAACGTTAAAAAAAAAAAAAAAAAAAAGACCATGCCCAGGAGTTTCTAGAAAGACTCTTCTCATACTTATTCTCATTTCCGGGTGCCCACACAAATGAGGCCACTTCCTCATTCCTCAAAGCCTTGAGGATCCGTTTCCAAAATGAAGCTGGATTCTTTCTACTCTTTCAACACCTCCAGCAAATGACTCTCTTATCTTTCTTATCCTCCTAATTCACACCTGTATCCTGCCTTGATCTGGCTTCTGCAGTCCTCACAAATGGTCTTGTCCCCTCCCTGTACTCAAACCCACCTCCATACTGGTCATTTTCCCTATTTTCCTCCATCAAACCCAATGCTGATCCCTGCTTTTCTTAAATTCAATCTGATAGATCAATTTGTTTTCATATAAAATTAAATCTGACAAAGAGGAAAGACCTGGTTCTCTCATCAAACTTCTCTTCACTGTATTTTTCTCTATTATTGAGGAAAAGCACTGATGTGCCATATATGCATTGTTGATTAAAAAGTGGGTCCCATAGCCATTTACATAATGCTTAGAGTCGTGTTGTTAGAAGGAGTGCTTGATGTTATCCAGTACTTTGTCTATGTGAGAAAACTGAATCTCAGAGAGTTTGGGTGACTTGCGAGTTTGCACAAAGGATCTGGGCTGGAATCCAATGTTGTTTTCAGTATACCATATTGCCTTCTTTTTTACTTCCTCTCTGCATATGGCACTGTGCTAGGTGCTATAGAAACACTCCCCAGGACCTTTCAATTCAGGAATAACGCTGTTGACACACCAGCATGAAAGGTACCTCACACACAACCCACTGGCACTGACGTGCACACTCTTCAGTTATTTATATCATGTAGCGCTCTAACCCCCTTCTCCCTCCCTCCCTCCTCTCCTGTGTTCAACCTGTCGCTGACTCTGGCTGTTGCTTCTCTGCACTAATGCCAAGGGCTGTCTCTGCCGCTGTGGAGGCTGCCCTCCAACACCTCACTCCCTGATGCAGGCCCGGATGCCTCTCCTTATGGGGCTTACACCTCCCGATACTCTCCCTTCAGACACGCCAGACGGCCCTGGCAGCTGTCACCCCTTCACCTGGATCCTGACCGTGTCACACCCACCCCTGGGAAAATCTCCAGATGCACCCTGAGCAAAACACAGAGGCCTGAGTGAGGAGACTGATGGGGAGCGGGGCTCCTGAGAACACAGGGCAGGTGCCAAGTCGCAAAGAAAGGAGAAATGATAGACTTTAGAGTGAAACTAAAAATAAAGAGAATGTGTTTTAATACCCCTTTGGCTGATTCATCTTTCTGTGGCACCAGAAAGAGGGGCGTTACCCCCTATTCATGAATGCCTTATGCTTTGCCTACAAGGCCTCTCTTCCCACATCTGAAAGAGTAAACTGACAGTAACAGTGTAAGTATAGGAGATAATGCTGGTGGCATGGCTACAATCTCCACACTGGAGCCGGACTCATCTTACAATTTCCGTCACAGCCTTTCTCAAAAAAATGAGATAACTCAGGTCCATATGTGCGATTCCTCAACATCCCTTCTTATTCTCTCTTGTTTTGTCTGTCTTCATCTCATTCAGGCATGGGTCCAAGATGGAGTAGTGATTAGTGGGCCTGGTGACATTGTATACTTGGTGGCTGTTTATTTCCAAAGCCTGGTTGGCAGGAAAGGGAGCCTTAGATTTCAGTCATTCCAGAGAGGGAACTAAACTCTAATTCTTAGCCTACCATGAACTCTGCATAATATGAGCTTTTACCCTAAAGTGCATCAGTGAGCAAAAAGAATGTCAATGGCTGTCAATAACAGGAGACAAGAAGATATAGAGGAAGAAGAGAAAAGAGAGAGGAGAGAAATACATGTGCTGGTGGAAAGTGATTGGGGAACCACTCTGACCATGTATTTTGCCCACACCCATCCCATGCCTTGCAGCATTGTTTTGAAATAAGTGAATAGATACTAATGCTGAAAAGCCAATTATTTTAGCCAGTGGATTATTTGGGAGAAATCAAAGGTAACAAGAGTTCAAGATAAGCCCATATCACTTGTGTGACTTGATTGGAGGATCTGTTCTCATAGAGTTCCTATTCCAGATTAAAATTATTTAGGACAGTCTATACAACATAAAGTTTGGATATTCTTTCAAAGGAACACATATTCATTCATTTTCATAGAGAACAGTCCTCCTTTATCTAGAAAGGCCATCTTTTCCACCAAACTTTGGAAAGGATGCATTTTTAAGAGGAAGAGAGGAAGAGGAGGAGACCTGCCCAGCTAGCCTTGCTGGCCAACTAACTCCATAACAGTTATAAGAGCTAACATTTATTTAGAGTTTATTGCATACCGGACATTGTGCAAAACACTTTACGTACATTCTCACTTAACCTTCACAACAGTCTTGGGAGATACTCTCATGTCCATTTTACATAAGAAGTTCTGAGTCTTAGAAGAGTTGGTGCCTTGCCCACGGTGAATAGTGAATAAGTGGCAGAATCCAGACCTGTCTGACTCCAAAACGTGTGCTTTTAGCCACTCCACACTTTGCCTCCTTCACTGTTATGACAGATGTCACAGGCAGATCATACTCAAACCCTGCAGTATGTTCTAAATAATTGAAACTATATAACTGGAAAATGGTAGCTAACTTATATAGCAGGCTCAACTGAAATAATTCAAACATAAAAATGACCTCCTGGCATTTGATTATCTTTTACCTTAGACGTTGATAAACCAAACCATTCCCTCAGGACAACATTTCTGTCCAGCAAAGCATTTCTCTTGCCAAAGTATAATTTTGTTGGCTACATCTATCTTCTCCAAGGCCTGGAATCAAACCTAAACTAGTAAATTGTGCTGACCTGGCAAGACGCTCGCCCTCCAGGGCATTGTATCAGGCTAAAGTAATACATCACGTTGCTTCCCACTCTGTCGGCCCATTTCTCCAAAGAGCCCTAAAACGGTAATGTTTCTCCTCTGAATCTCTAGTTTTCTTGCTCATAAGCCTTGCGCTTTAGCTCCCTGGCCTTTGGGACAGAGGCAGACCGAATAGCACTAGTTTCACACCTGCCCTTGAGCTGGGGCTTCCAAAAAAAAAGAAGGCAGATTTGAAGAAAGGGGCAGCCCCACAGAGCGCTGCTTCATTCCTTTTAGGCCCAGAGACACACAAACATTGACTTGATTGGGTAACAGGAAGACTTTGGTCTTTGGGTGATGGGGATTTAGAAGCTGAGAACGAGTTGCCGAGTGACGGGGGTGGTGGCAGGTCGAACAGAGCCGCAATTCCTAGAAAAGATGACCTCGTTCAACTAAGTAGTGGGACCAGCAGACACTGGAAATTAAAAATTAACACAGGCTGAAGTGAAACTGATGACCGAACTTGATAGGTTTTCAAGAAAAGTTTATGACATGCCGTTCATAGAAGAGAGGACATTTTCTGTGTTCACTTTTATAAATGCCAAAGGCCAGTCCTACTTGGAAAGATCTTCTGCAGAAAAGCAGAAATGTGCAGAGTCCACTAGCAACATATAAGGCAGGAAATGGGTATATATTTTTGAAAAAATTTCTTCAAAAACAATCCTATTTTTAAAATGTTTTGACAATAGTTTTGATACTGACAGTCAAGCACTTCATTCCCCGATGTGTGTTAGAGTATGTGTGTGTACATACTCTCGTTATTCTAAATGCGTAGTGATGTGGATGGTCTTACAGTAGTGAAGGCATCTTTTCACATCTTTACTAAGCACATGAACACATATATCTCAATATTTGTTCTAATTCAAGTTGATTTCCATAGAATTTTTTTAAAGGTAAAATATCAATTCATCAAAAGGCTTTAAGTTAATGCAAATCCTATGAATTCAGGAAATAACCATTCAATGTATTACATTTGGGGTCTAGGTAATGGTCCTATCACAATTTTCCTTATATTAGGAATTCATGAAAGGAGTCCAGTTTTCCACATAAAGCCATAAAAAAGGAAAGTGAGAAGTGATTCTCACTAAAATGGACACAAATTTAAGATTACTCACATTTTACCCAACTTTCCAACAAGTATCCCATGCAAAATTATGTCAACTGAATGAATTTTTATTAGATAAGTTGGTCCATGGAGCACTGCTGCCTAAGAAACTAATCATTCTGAGTTATTCTAAATTGTCAACAGGTCTGGAAGTTATGGATAGTTGGTGTAGGAAACTTAACTGGCTTCAACAGATATTAACTATGGTATTTGATTGTGTGGTCAATCTTAAGTTAATCAAAGTTAAATGCAACTTTGTTTTTTATTAGTTAATAATCCATTTGCATTTTCTACCAGACACATAATTGTGAATTTTCTAGAAATAGCCCTGGAAATACAACTAGAACTGTCTTACTTCTTTTTCCCTGCCTTCAAAACACGATCAACTTTAGAACCTCCCCCGTTAGCAATTTCTAGAGAACTTTTAGTCCTTGGAACGCAAAGAGTAACAAGTGTATATCTTCAGAACTGGATATTTCCCTATTTGGAGAATGTTTGAATTTTTTATTAATTAAATACTGATTCTTCAAATCAATGTCTCCTGTTTCCAACAATAGAGTTAAAATAATTAAAGGAAAGCTTTCTCAATAAGCAAGAGGGGAAGTTTCAAAGGAAATTAAAGTTGAGTACAATGTCCCGACTGTATTCCCAGAAATCTATAAAGAAACACAAGCTTATGTAGCCCAATAAAGGTAGTACATATTTACCAATGATGAATGACCAGAGCTCTTTGCTCTAGAAGCGATGACCCCAGTTAAATCTCATGATTATGCCTTCTCCTTCAGAGATGGAGGGAAGCAAGTTGCTTGCATCCATGACAAAATGAGAGACTCAGCTAATTGGCATGGTTTTGATGATGCCAAAATTCTGCCCCAAACTCTTATAACTAGCAAGTTTGCCCTGAACATTATTGAATTACTCCACTGACCATGCATTATTTAAAGGGAAGTGCTATTATTATACAAGCCAGCTGTTTAATCACTGGAATTCTGTCTGTTGGCCCACTTTCAAGATACAGCCATGCACTGTGATGACACTTTATGTCTGCTCATACAGGTCTCAAGGCCTAGGTTAGGTGGTAGCCAACTTGTCTGCTGAGCAATCTTTGGTTTGCATGCTCTGGAGCAAACCTACTGAAAAATAAATACACAAATATATAAATTTCCAATGTCAAGACTTTGTCAGCAAGGAAAATTCTGTGAAATTCTACACATGCCTGTTCACCCTAACAGTTGAGTGAGTATATGGACACTTCATAATTGGTATGACAGAACTCTGGGACTACACCTAGTTGTAGAAAGGACTAGCCCAGCCACCTGTCTTTTGCTATAGAATTGAGTACAGAAAAATGTTTTGAGCATGTTGGGGAACTCAAATGATAAACAGAAAACAAATTTTAACCTTCTAAGTTAGAAAATATTTGGTTTTCTTTCTTGAAGACAGTGTAAAAGTGGTTTCCAGCCATAGTGAATATTTGATTGGCCTAGGGGAGTTTTCTCCTCCATTTCTTTAGTTATTGCAGAATATTTGGAATAGAAAGGACCATAGCAGTCAGACACTGTGTTCAATACAGGAATATGCTCTTAGGATCTCTGACAGGTGTTCATATAGCCTTTACTTAACTGCTTCCAGCAATGGGAAGTTCATTACATTTAAAAGAAGTCAGTCCCATTTTTAACATTCTTAAGTTCAAATTGTTAGAAATTTTTTCTTATATTAGTCCAACATTTGTTTCTTTTTCACCTACCAACTCCGATTCTGCCCACTGGAGCATAATTACCTAGTGCTTAATGAGGCGTTTTTAAAGGCAAGGATGGAACAGTTCACTCCATCTCATTTAAAAATTACTCATAATGACAATAGCTGCAATTCTGAGGTCATTAAAAATCCCTATTTTTCTCAAAATTGATACTGTAGCAAATTATTTTACTGTTTTCCTGGTAAACCACATTGCATCATGCTCCTAGTTTTAGTCCAAAGCAACAAATATCTTTATTTTGGTTCTGGAAAAATAAGAAATATGAAGCATTTGAAGATAAAGGGAAAATCTTTGACCTTCAACTCTGGCCTCTCAATTGGTGAGAAATGATCTTTTTGTTGTTAAATATCTTTATGTAGAACCAGAAGTCAAGTCTATAAGACACTTCAAAGGATCAATTAAACTTTAAAAGGCAAGGTAAATACTTGTTATGTTCATATATTTTCAATGAAGTACAATTAGTCCATTGTAGACATCATGAATAGACAAAGAAAGACATCTTTCTAGGATTGTGGTGGCTAGAAATAACTGGTAGTTACATTTTTGGCAAAATCCAAGTCTGTAATATTTTGACAACATTAAAAAAAACAGATATAGACATAAGGTAAACTTTCTTTTTAGAGCATTATGGAAGAGGTCATTGATCTATGGACTAAAAAAGCACAGCTATTTTATAGACTGAACCATGGCAAATGCTGAGCTCATCTAAGAGGTGACAAAGCAGATGCCCGGTGTGTGCTATTATTGTTTGCTGTGCTGATGATTACTTTCTATCTCTCAAGAGGAAATAGTCCTGTGGTGAGTTTCATGGCTGTTGACAGTCACCAAGAAGGGAACATGTATACGTACAATGTTTGATGCTGTTCTGAAATGAAGGTTAGTGTCTTTCTCCAGTGGCAAGCAAGAAGCTCCAGAGCCTATGGAGTCTCAGAAGGAAGATTACTTTAGAGATGCTTGAAACAGAGGTGCTAAATAGGTCCTGGAATCACAGAGCCTATCCCTCTCCATCTTCAACCCATAAGGATGAAATTAGTTGTTTCTAAGTTAGCCGAGTGTGAAGGTTTCTGGAACCACTCCTGCCACATTACCTCCAAACATCAAATTACTATTCCAAATTCAACAAATGAATCACAATCATGTCCCATTAAGAAATGCATCGTTTTGGCAAAGAGCAATCATTACCTGCGGTGGATGACAGGGACACTTACCTCAAAGTAGGCTGAGTCACCTTCCCCTCTCTCCCCACCCCAAGAGAAAACCAAAGTGTATCAGCCACTCTCCACTGGCTGACCCCTTCAGCCTCTTGAAATAGCCACTTAGCAAAAAGTATGCAGAAGTCCTTGGTGGATTACAGAGAACCATGTAAGCCTATTTGTGTCTTTATTCTAATTTATAGTTCCAGGAAAAGATGATGAAAACAAAAAAACAAAAAATATTGTTTACATTGCCCAAGGGACCAGATAAGTCCTGGCTTGCCAGGGCCCAGCTGGCAAGCAGAAGCAGACAGTCTTCTGCACTGGTTGATCCTCCAATGGCAAGTGAAAGCACCATTGAGGCTCCAACTGGGACCAGCTGCCCGGTCCCTTCCAAATCCCTCAACCATGAGGAACCCAAAGGGTTCTCCCTGAAAGAAAGTAGCACACCCCACCCAAAGAGACCACAATTGAACCCTTGCTAAGTTTCTACCCCCAGCTGCCCTAAGAATGACAATAAACCTGCCTTACAGGGAGGAAGCATCCCCAGGTTCCTGTGCCAAGCATCAGGAAAACATTTGGATTCTTAGAGGATGCCATGAACAGCTGGCCCCTCGAGCCGCAAGGCAGCCAAACTAGTTTGGTAGCAGGCCATGACCATGGGTCTGATCTCCCCCAACTAGAGAGTTCAAAATATACATGGAGATTTTGACTTTCAAAACTCCATCCTAAAGTACAGTATCATTATTATGTGAACGTAAGACTTTTTATTTAAAGTATAATGCTGTCTTCTGTGTCAGGAATTTAAATTGAACATATGTCACATTGATTAATTGGATCCTTCTGGCTCAATAGTTCACAAATTTTCTTCCATGAAGCTTGGACATCAGTGGAGAAGACTCAGGCCCTCCACCTCCCAAGGGAGGTAAGGGAGACAGAGAAAGCCAAGATCCAGTCCCCTGCCCTTGCCCAAGCCACAGCAGTTTCACTTTTGTCTGTTTTATATATGGGTATATAAGCAAGATTTGGTGTAACAAAAGTTCTACTATGACAAAAAGTTTACAAAGAATTCAAGTACATTTTAAGTTCCATGTAAACTTGGTTTGCCTCCTTTTTACTTCTAGAGCCAGGAAAAGTGTGTCCAAAGCAAAACAAAACAAAATAGAATCAAACTAAAACCTACTTGCCAAGTAAAGAGGCCTAATTGATTTGCAAATATCAAAAGAAATTTGATTCCTGGTGTTCCCTCTGGTCAATCAGAATGAAAAATGGACATTTAGTTCATTCTGTCTCAGTCTAGTTGTTATTCTATAAGAAAACAGAAATGATGGTTCTGGTCTCTCTAGGGTGATAGGAGAAGGAGCCCTATCACATTGGTATTGTCATCAGTTCCAAGTTCCAAAGCTTCTGGATGCAGTCAATAGAGAGCCTGTCTCTTCACAGACCCTATATGATCCTGGAAAGCAATGTTCTGAGGAAACAAACCAACACTTATTTAGGACCTACTGGGTGTCAGGTGATACGCTAAGTACTTTTCATACAGTATGTCATATAATCCTCAAGCAATCAGTACAAGGAGAATCTTATTAACCCCACTTTACAAATGGTTAAACTGAGGTCCAGGAAGCTTAAATGACTTGTCCAGAGTCATACAACAGGTCTCCCAGGCTCTGTGAGGCACTTGGGCTTTGCCAGGAGTAGACCTGAGTTTGAATCCTGGCTCCACCACTTACCGCATGAATGACCCTGAGTAAGTCATTCCCAACTCTGAGTTTCGGTTTCCACATCAGTTTCAGTTTCCAAGTCTCGGTTTCCGCATCAGTTAAGTGAGGAGAACTTTCCAGACTTAAAACCTCTTTAATTCTCAGTCTGATGTTATAACAGAAGCAGTTAAGCCAAAGAGCAAACATCTGAGCCATCCTGCAAACAAAAACCATGCAGATTTGCTAACAAGATTAAGAAAACATAAAACATGCTCTTTTAATTAATATTCCTAGCAGCCTCCCAATTAAGTCAACATCTAAGGAAAGGTGAGGATTGGGCATAGACAAGATCCTTGACTACAGGTGGCTAAGAACTTGAGGAGAATTAACACAAATAAATGCACGATGAGTGAGGTAGTGCCAACGAGTGTGGCACCAACTCCAGGAGACATACTGGAGTCCAGAAAGATCTAGGGGGTCAGGAATTGCTGGAGGAGCTTCAAGAAGAGGTTGACTCACAAAAGTGTGGGTTGACGAGGTGTGGGGAGAGGAGAGTCTTCAGGGGCTGTGTGGAACTGTGAAGATAGCATATTATCCCACTCTAAAGCCCGGCCTCTCTGCGTTTGATTGGAACAGACAAGCCCACGGGGTATGGCTCGAGCAGTCGGAGGGCGCCTCAGACAGGAATCGTGGACGAATGCTGCTTCCGGAGCTGTGATCTGAGGAGGCTGGAGATGTACTGCGCGCCTCTCAAGCCTGCCAAGTCGGCCCGCTCTGTCCGTGCCCAGCGCCACACCGACATGCCCAAGGCTCAGAAGGTAAGCCAGCCTGGGGTGGGGATGGGGGTCGGCCACCCCTGCGAGATCTGTATCCTATCCATGTGGGTGAGCCAAACAGTAACTAGGTCCCGTAGTCTCCTAGCTCACAGGTCAAAAAAGCTCCATTCTCACCTGAGAGGTCCATCCCGTACATCACTCCACATTGTAAACTCTCCCTTCCACTGCTCTGGACCATCTGATCACCAGAAGATGGTGGAGAAGAGTGATTAAACTTGGGCTTTGGCATCAGACAAAACTGACAACCTAGGTTCACCAATCACCAGCGGAGAGCCCTTGGCAAAATAATGTAACCTCTTAAGCCCTAGTTTCATCAGTAAAGTTGGGATAACGGTACTATCTACCTCATCAGGTCGTTAATGCGCATGCAATGCTTTTCACAAGCCTGCACAAAGTAACTGTTGGACAAGTGTTAACGTCTGTCATAACTGCATGAATAAAGTATGTGACCTTTCAAGTCCTGGTATTCTGCAAAGGTGCAAAGAAAAAAAAAAACACTCTAAAATGGGAACTAATAGAAATTCACATCCAGTGGCAAACATAAAAGAAAATAAAAACAAAATAGAAAGAACATAAAAACAAATAGAAACTTCTGTTTGGCTCTAAGAACACCAAAAAATTTCTAATGATCAAAATCTGCAGGTGTCTCTTACTAACAGCTAGACTTTAAACAAGCCTTAGAGATACTATCTATGCCATCAAAAGTATGTAAATCATCTGATGCACATTGATAACTTAATACATTTTTGTTGAATGAGTGAATGAACAAGTGAACAAATGAATATAAGTGACTACATTTTAGTGATTAAGTAGAAAGAATGAGAACTAAAGAGAAGGTGAAGAAAATGAGGAAGGATGAATAAGAAAGTAAAAAGCTCTCAGGTCTCCTTGGGGACTCTGTTGACAAAAAAAGAAAACAACAACTTGAGGTTTTAATCTTTGGAGTCAAAACTAGCATCATGCAGAAGGCACAAGATGAGAGACCAAGAAGTACATAATAACACCTTTGCTGCTTCCTGGTCCTAATTTGCAGCTGAGGCTGGAACAGTGGGTTTAGCAGAGATGTGACCCCAGGGAGCCACCTTGAGTGATGCAAAGGGACTAGGCACAACCTGGTTCACAGAGAACACAGTAGCCAGAGGATGAGTCAGGGAACAAGCACCACAGAAATAACTTTTAGGTGAATGTGGCTGGAAGGTGTGCTTGAGGGGGTGAAGGCAGGTTAATTCTTTCTCTTCCCAGGTGACACAGTGCCTCTCAATTTCTAGTTTTGGGGAGGGGGTGGGTGGTGTCAGAGATGAGTCCCAAAGTTCTGGAATATCAGGTCTAGTGACTGAGGTCCAGACACCTCTCCAGCACCAATGATGTCTTCTGCATCTATGGAGCCCAGGCATTCTGGGCTGACTCAAAGGCTCTGTCTCCCGGGACACCAAGGGAACCACCTGTTCTCAATGCAATTATTTTTGTGATGTTTACAGTATCAGCCCCCATCTACCACCAAGAAAACGAAGTCTCAGAGGAGAAGGGAAGGTGGGCCAAAGAAACATCCAGGAGGGGAACAGAAGGAGGGGACGGAAGCAAGTCAGCAGATGAAAGGAAAGAAGAAAGAGCAGAGGGAGACTGGAGCTAGAAACTGAACACAGGCAAGAAAGGAAAACGGAGGAGAGAAGGACTAAGACAGAGGCAAGGAGGATGAGAGAAAAGCAGACAGTGAGAAAAAAGTGGGAGATGCTATAGAGGAAATGAAGAAAAGTAGGCCCGCTGGAGCTACAGAAATCATGTGACAGAAGGAGAAATGGAGAAATGTGGAGAAACTAATAAACGTGGAGAAATGGAAAGGGAAAATGTCATGCCCAAGAAAGTCCAAAGAAAGATAGTGGCAAGAATGAAAAAAGAACAAAAATTATGAAAGAGGCAAATAAAACAATTCCCCTCCCCACCAAAAAAACAAGTAAAATAATTAAAATAAAAATCAAGGCTTTTATATGCATTTTAAATGTTTGTGTGAATTTTACAAGAATTTCCATGTCAATATATATCCAGAGTTAAATATTAGCCCCAAATTCTCAGCAAGACTGAATTGTGTCATAAAAGTTCCCAGATTTCCTTTCCTACGGTGTCATTGGAGGCTGCATTTCTTAGTCAAGCTCAGGCCAAAGGGCACCCAGTATTTGCCTAAAGGCCCATGAGGCCTGAGAGCTTACCTATGAGAGGAGGTCACTGAACTTTTTTGTGTGCACTTTGGAATCAGACATAAAAGATGTATTAGTGTGATAGGGCTGCCACAATAAAGTGCCACAGACTAAGTGGCTTACACAACAGAAATTCATTTTCACACATTTCTGGAGGCTGGAAGTCCAAGATCAAGGTGTTGGCAGGGTCAGTTCCTCCTGGGACCTGGGAGGGAAGGATCTGTTTCAAGTCTCTTTCCTTGGTTTGGAATTGGCCTTCTTTTCCCTGTGTTTGCACATCATTTTCCCTCTATACAAATCTCTGTACCCAGATTTCCTCTTCTCAAAAGGACACCAGTTATATTGGAGTAGGACCCATCATAATGACCTTATTTTCACTTAAATATCTGTGTAAAGACCCTATCTCCAAATACAATCACATTCTGAGGTACTAGGGGTTAGGACTTCAAGATATGAATTTGGTGGGGGACATAATTCAGCCCCAAACCAAAGACTTCTGATGTTTGACTACTGCCTTGTGATTCCATCACCTATAAAATTCTCTCCCTCCCTCCCTCCCTCCCTCTCTCTCTCTCTCTCTCTCATGCACGCACACAAACACACACACACACACACACACACACACACACACACAAATCTAGATTTTTAGACCTGAAGTCCTATGAGTTTCTGCTCCATGGAAATACTAGGGCCATGTTATGTTAGAGCTGCAAATCATTTGCTTCAATCCCTTCATTTTGAAGATAAGGATACTGAGATCCAGAAATGGGTAAAGAGAGGCTTGGGTTCTAAGCCACCCTCCTCTGGCCGATAGAGAACAGCACACAATCAACAGGGACTAAGAAAGAATTCCAAAAGGAAAAGATAGGGCAGAAATGGCCACATGAAGTCTGCCACTAATTTAATATTTTCCACAGAAGGAAGGGGGTGAAAGAGAGAAAGAGCCGTAGATTTTCCTGAGGGTAAAGAAAAGTCAAGTAGAATCACAGAATTTGAGTCTTAGAGATGTTCTCCTTCAGCTTCCTTGATTTAAACAGTAGGGTTAGGATCTTCATAGATAATAAAGCAAAAAGCCTCAAGATCATTCAAATTGTGAATCATAAGAGGTGAGAGAGGGTGCAAGAGAAAAGTGCTCAGCCAAGCAAACGATGACACTTGGGGTAAGAGGATGACAACCAAGAAGTGAAGCATGTCATCGAAGTAGCCTACTTTGAAGATGTCATGGTATAAAGGAACATTCATTCTACCTGTCCTTCATGCCCCAGCCATGCTTTCTACTTCAGGATCATCCTTCCTCCATGGGTCACTGAAAACCCAGGATATATAATATATGGATATGCCCAAGGCTCAAGCCAGGAAGGAGGAAAAGGTCTGATCACAAGCATGTCAAAGCGCCACATGGGAGCCAAGACACTGCTGTTATGGTTGCAAAGTAGGTCCTGGCTTATTAGAACAGACAAAAGCCAGGCTGCTGCCTGAGCCCATCTGGCCAGCCACCTTATCCAGGAGATGCCCAGTTCTCCTGCTGATACATACATGCTTTGGAACCAGCCTCAGGCATAAGCCAATACCTACTGTTTCTACCACCTGAGAGTAACCCCGCAAACAGCGATGGCTTTTCAAGGGACCACGGTTTGGTAGAATAATTAACAGTTCATGTCCCACAGAAAGATTTCTTAGAAGATTATCCCTTCCCCTTTTCCTTGATGACTGAATCAATGTCAGTTATAACACAGGGCTTTGGATAAACTATAGTTATACCCAATGATGAACTTCATTCAAGAAAATATAAGGCAAAGACTTTAAAAGAAAAAAAAAGGAATAGAACTTTCTAGTTAAAGAATGCTTAACTACCAGACTATTAGTTAAAACCCACTTCTTTTTGCAACGGGTTTTACCAACTCTAAAGCAGTCATATTGAATGCCTACATGTGATTTCTCAAGAATATGAATTAAGTAAACAGGAAGAATCTATTGTTGTCTTTCCATCTTACCCCTTCTAGAATCAGTACTAAGCACCTAGTGATACATGGCATATAATGATGGATGAAAGGATGGATGGACAAGTGAGTGATATAGGGAGGGGAAGAGTATTAGAGACATAGAAGTAAGTAGCACTGCTGAGATGAAATAATTCTTTTTGTCCTTGCATAAGACAGTGAGGCAAGTGCAGCATAAAAAAGGGAAGGCAGAGGAATTGTGCTTGCACAAGTCTTGCATATTTGGAATTTCCTACTCTAGCCAAAATTGAAATCATTCAAGAACCTACTGCTAAAGGTGGCAACTGGTTGAGTACTTTATAGTGAATGTTATGTTCCTATTCGTCCCCTCAATGCTTTCTTGAAGTGGGCAGAGTATTAATCACCATTTAAAAGTCCACTGTTTCAAATGTTTCTTTTAGGGAAAATTGATGATTGTGTGTAAAACTAACAGGAATATGTAAGGAATCATGATCCTTAAATTGTTGAAAATATTTTTATTTAGTACCTATGATGTGCAAACCTCTGTACAAGGCAGGAAGGAAAATTATAAAGATTGGAGAGACAATAAAACATAGTGGTTAAGAGTACAGAATCTAGAATCAGACTGCCTGGGATCAAATTCTGGCTATTTCACTTAATAGCTGGATGGCCTTGGGAAAATCATGTAATTTACCTGTGCCTCAGTTTCCTCACCTGCCAAATGGGAGTAATAATTGAATCTACCTCATAGAGTTGTGAGGATTTATTGAGATTGTGTGTATGTGTGCGTACAAATATATATTATAGTGTTTAAAATGGTGCCTGGCACATAGTAAGCACTATTAAATTTTTAGTTGATATTATTTTACTTAGTTCTTAAAAATTAGAGCCATCTGAAAAAGAAATAGGTCTCCTCAAGTAGAAGCGAGGCTCCGATCAACAAAAACTTCAAGCTCAAGCTTACCAACACTTTCTAGTGACATGGTAGTGTGTTTCAAGCATATGATAGGAAAAGAGAACTCGATGACCTAAGAATCCTTCCAACCCAGAGAAGCCCAGGTCTATGAATTATTCCAACTTCAGTGGAAGCTTGGCTGTCCCACATGAAGAACCGTTAACTTTTATTTTGAGGTCATAGAATGAACTTTCAGAAAACCACCATTTTTCTCAACCAGTTAAAATCAAATGTAATATGTGTTTTCATTTCATGGTGCCTGAGGAAAATTTAATTGTAGCATGAACTCCAGCTCTTACTAGTTTAAAGTAAAATTGCCAAAATAAATAAAAATGTGGGATATTTCCGGGCTCACACAGCTTCCGGGACATTTCAGTTTCTAGGGCTGCCGATCCGGTGCCTCTCACAAACATTTGATCTTCTTTCAAACATCTCTTGAAAACAAACAAAACCTCATATAGCTTCTAATGTGCGTGCTGTTAGGATGTAAGGGTGGAAAAGAAATGAGCTCCCGAAGAGCCCCTCCCCTACTCTCTCCTCCATCTCCTGACTGTCTCCCTCCCACCGATCACCAACAGGAAACAATGTTTTCTTAAGTAATAAACTTTGCAATTTCTCAAGTCCACTTGCATCCATGGGGGGAAGATGAGGTCTATTGTCTTTGCTTGCCTATGTGAAGGGAATAGGGCTTTTGGCAATATTTACTAGAAAACAGCGAGCTGACTTTTAATCCAAGGGCAAAGTTGATAGTCTAGAGTTAAAGTGGAAGCCTTTTGGTAGCAAGGAAAAGGTAAATCATTTTAGAGGAAGCAGAATGCCGTTTATGAGGTTTGAAATATCCACTATAGAATTCCTCAGTGATTAAAAGCGCAGCTACTGAATCCTTTGAAAATCAGTGACAATATGTATTGACCTAGGCAAGATAAGTTCACTTTTAAAGAAGGAACAGGCAAGGTTAGCAAAGGTTCTTCAGTGGCCACTAAACTTCCAGACCTGCAAGGTCAAAATCAGCTTCTCCATCCTCAGAGGCCTAACTGAAATCTGAGTACCTTTCCCTGACACCCATCTATTTGGGACTCCTTCTTTAATGGGACTCCTTTAACAGCCTTAGTGCTACCTCATTTTTATCTAGCAACCAAAAGAGATGGTTTAGAAATATATACTCACATTTAAACTCAAGTAGAGAGAAATGGAAATTGAGAACAGCAAGGAAATTATGACAGATGTGGGACAATGGGTCTACCATGTCTGGTACTTCTAGAGACAAGAAACTTCTCACTGCACTAGGAACTCAATCATAGCTCAATGGGCCATTGCTAGATAAGTAACAAGAGCTAGAAAACATTTTCCAAAATTTCCATCTATATTTTATTCACTAATGTGGTTACAGTTTTAAGACCCATTTGTCAGAAAACTAACTCTTCTGAAAAAGTAGAGGTTTGATAGAAATAAGAATGCTAAAAGTCCATCCAACTAATTTTAATTATAAATACCCTTGGTGGTAATTTACAATCTGTAGTTAACTACAGCAAATAGTTTTGAAGGGAAGGAGATTATTTTCTCTTCTTTGCTTTTTCTCTGTGCGTGTGTGTGTGTGTGTGTGTGCGTGTGTGTGTGTGTGTGTGTGTGTGTGTGCGCGCGCGCATGCTGGGATTCACATGCCAAAATTCTTACAAAATTCTGTATAAAATATATAAACATTCACATGGATCTTTCTGTCTGGACAGCTCCAAGAGGTCATGTAAATCGAAGACCAACCAGCTCTGCCATCCATGTAAATATGATGCGCTATTTTCACAGCTGTAGGTAACAATTATGGAAAGACAAAAATTCTAAATGATTACAAGTAAGACCATGGCAGGTTGAGGGTTGGGTAAAGATTCCTAATCAGTTGACGATTGTAGACTTGGGAACATGTGATATTTATGTCATGGTATGAGTGTGGCAAGCTTGACTCATTCATGAGGCATTGGAGGACTAGAAAAAATGAAAAGTATAAAGGAATCAATAAATATATAGCATTATTTTGTCAGTATTGGTTGACCAAGGCCACGATTGGATGGCTCTGGTTTGTCTCTGTCAATAATGATATTTGTTTCCTTCTTCAAAAAACGCTTGTATGGAAGTAAAAGTACTTTTGGCACAATGCAATGACTCTGATGTTTTTAAAACTGTATACACACATGAATTATTCTTGTGCCATTTTCTGTCTTGGAAAAGCACTGGCTGGCACCATGCATGTTTACTCTTATATGCTGAAGGCTCCCACCAACCTCAAACAGATGCAAATCACTTTAACTTGTCATTGTGTTATTTTGTTCATCCTAAAAGTTCAGAAGAGCCTTCCAAACTTGCAAAATTTCTCTCAGTTCAGTGAGGAGGAAAATTCAGAGCACAGTATTTGAATGTTCTGCCCAGAGTTGTCACACACACAAAGAATGAGTGGAAGAGGACAACACCCTTGCCTACTAATCCTCTGAACTCATCACTATTGCGTTGAAATGACACTAAAAGGTAACAACCCTGAGCCTTGCATCTCCCCAGAATATTATAATATAAATTACCACATACATGAGTTTAAGTACTCTAGCATATGTTGTATGTCAGATGAAACAATGCCATTTTGGAGGCTTAAGAGAAAAAGCATAATCAAATCCAGTTTTTAGGTAAAAATGTGCTGAATCTTTAGTACATAACAGTGAAATTGCTAGAATCTGGTGTTCCACTTTTTTAAATACCACAACATTTGAACCTTTCAGCAATTCCAAAATCAACTCCCCCTGGGAAAGATACTGTGCTTAAAGTTTTTTTTCTTAATTTAAAAATGTAACACAAACACAAACAGCTAACTAAACAGGCTGCCCATATAATCAACAGTCTAAGCAGCCCTGAAGTATTTTACAACATCCTTCAAGACTATTAAAGGCAACATCAATAACTATTGCCAGCAAGGGAAAATACCTTTCAGCTTTTTTTTTTCCCTTTCCTTTTTTGGTTTAATTTTTATTTATTTATTTATTTATTTATTTATTTATTTATTTATTTATTTATTTATTTTTGGCTGTGTTGGGTCTTTGTTGCTGCGCGCGGGCTTTCTCTAGTTGTGGCGAGCGGGAGCTACTCTTCATTGCAGTGCGCGGGCTTCTCATTGCGGTGGCTTCTCTTGTTGCGGAGCATGGGCACTAGGTGTGCAGGCTTCGGTAGTTGTGGCACGTGGGCTCAGTAGTTGTGGTTCATGGGCTCTAGAGTGCAGGCTCTGTAGTTGTGGCGCACGGGCTCATTTGCTCTGTGGCATGTGGGATCTTCCCGGACCAGGGCTCGAACCCGTGTCCCCTGCACTGGCAGGCGGATTCTTAACCACTGCGCCACCAGGGAAGTCCCTCCCTTTCTTTTTTTTTTTTTTTTTTTTTCTTTTTCAGGCTTTTAAACCATTTTGGTAGTGATTTCTTACATCACAGATAGAAATACTTGAAACAGAGTCAGGTGGTGTCCTTTGAAAAGTAAGAAAGTTGCCAAGACAGGATAATCTGTGAATAATTATGGGATAAATACACTCCCTAAACCTGGGGATTCCTAGGGATGTACCAGTCACTAGAAAAAAGAGCTATACATCTGCTATCCCAGAACTCGAGGGAGCCCTGGGCACCCAGTAAATAACCACTCTTTCACCAGCCACAGAAAGGGCAGCACCCAAGCATGGGGTGTGCTTTGACAACAGTAACTATTTTTTAAAAGGCAATAATAATAGCTGTTATTTATTATGCATATGCTCTGTGGTAAGCGCTATCACGAACCACCTCATTCAATCTTCAGTGTTAGCCTGTAGGGTAAATGCTATAATTACCCGCATTGCACAGATTAGAAAACTTGGGCTAAGGGCAGCTAAATGTCTTGCCAAGATCTTGCCCTAACAAGTGGTCAGACCAGAATCCAAACTCAAGACGGACTCTAGCGTGTTAATCATGCATTGTGCTCTCTCTTCTGCATTTCTTCACTGATATTTACTGTACTGCAACCCGCCAGTTGTAAGTTCTGAGACCGGAGGGGGCTCTGTGAACAGCAGAAAGTAGGAAGCCATGCAAGGCTTGCTATGACCTGAACGCTATTCCACCACTCCTGCAGGAAATTTAAATCAATTTAACAAGCATTTCCTGGTTTGCCACTTTGCTCAAAGCAACATGCATCCAGGGGGGAGACAGAGGTGCAGGAACAATGCTACCTGCCCTCAAGAGCTTACTTTTTAGTGGGGAAGTGAACACTTACATAATTTATCCCACAGCACATCAATGCTCTAACAAAGGTAGACCCAGAGTGTCTTCTGACAGCACAGAAGCCAGAACAGACTGGTGTTGCCATCAAGTTCACAAAATAGATCTAAACCAAGGGCCCTTGAAACAGTAGGCTCTCTTGCATACAACTCTGCCAGGTAAATGTGTAAGGGTGATCACACGCAATCATAACATTATGAGGTGGGTGCTCTTACCCCACCCTTTCATTTTACAAAACAGGAAACAGAAGCAGAGAAGAATGTAGTGATTGTCAAAGGTCACACAATTCTGTACTGGGAGCTGTGATCCAAGCTAGGTATGTAAGCCCAGGACCTCTGAGAAACATAAATGAGACTGGGTTAAAGGAGCCAGGATTTCATTAGGGGAAATGCCCGTGTGAAAAGCAATAGGAGAGGATCAGGGAAGCCTGAACAAGCCATCAGAATGCAATGCAAGTCTGACCCCAATGAAGCAGAGGAAGAGAGACAGTTGGGTGGAAGCATCCTAGACTGCTGAACAGTCTAAGCAAAGTTCAGCAAAGCCACTGAGGAGCCCTTGAGCCAAAGCTGGCCTATAAAAGAATCTTGTGTTTCCCAGAAATTGGGTCTGCCTTGGTTTCCCCACCATACTCTACTTGAGCTATGGGAGGGGCGTGCCAGGCCCATCCACTATGGCCAGAGGAGACAATCATATTGGAAAAAATGTGCATTCCCACTATAACCACATAAAAGATAGGATGAGGTCTTTCCAGAAAAAGTAAGTAAATAAGAGGCTGAGCAGACCAACACTGTGCCCAGACTATACATCTCTCACTTTGTTAAAGAGGCAGTTACTCCACCAGGAGCATACATCTCTTGAAAAGTGCACTTTGTCCTTTGGTTTTAAAAGTCACATCCCAAAGCACTGAATTGATTGAATGACACTCACTCTGCTTGGCTCCCAGAGATGAAAGACTGACCCCACTCTCCTGGAATTTGAACTTGTAATCCCCCAAAATAACGAGACATCAAAGTTGATGTTGAGACATCTAAATCATCCTCTACAATTTCATGTGTCTCCAGGCCAAGCCAGAAAAATAGCTAGAGCACATCCTTTTCAACAGGTAAAGAGCTGACATCTGGGCCATCTCTTCAATCATCCACTGCTCTTTCTTTTTTCCATTTTGCCCTGTTAAGGAGAAGGTCAATGCTCAGTTAGAACTTTATGCTGTACAATAGGCTGCTAACATTCCATGATAGACAGTATTTGCCTAGCATTTTTTATAGGGTGCCAGTCTTTTCTTAGAGTTTATGTCATATAATACTTAACTTGTTTGCAGTGGGTGGAGATGGAAACAGAGTCTATTGAAAACATCACTGCTCCCTCCCTAAAATGTAAAGGGCCTATTATCATCCTTCTTTTAGATTCTGTCTCTTGGGCAAAATCTCATAAAGATAGGCAGGGAGAAAATAAGGGCTTATAACATCCACAGGGTTAGCTTTTCTTAAATGAATGCTGTGCTACTAGACCTCTATCACTAACCATAAACACAGGACTCAGCTCACATTGTGATAAGGGAGGGCACCCACTTCCCTAGAGTCTTGCCTTACCCTCCAAACCAGCATCTACCACCATTTGGGATCATGACATTATCAGTTATTGTTACTGGAAAGAGATTTGGATTTTGAGGCACCAGATATTGTCTTACCTCTTAGAGAGGCAGTATGGCACAGTGGCTAACTGGTGAGCTCCAGAATCAGAAGGGACTTATACAAATTCCAACCGTGGTCACATCTTCACTGTAAGACATTAGGAAAGTTGTTTAGCTTTTATAAGCTTCATATTCCAAAAAGGTAAAATGGGCAAGGCACTAGTACCCATCTCCAAGATAACTATGAGAATTAAATAAGAGAATGTATACAATTAGCACCTTATAATACAGTGTCCAGCACCTAAAAATGTTCAAGTGATAGAATTGTTATTCTTTTATTAAAATAATAAATTATTTTACTATTAGTTCTAGGTCTATCGATTTGTTCCTATGTGACCTCAAGGCAAGTCACTAAATCTTAGGGAGCCTCAGATTGTGAATGAGACAGATGCAAACAACATCATCTCACAAGGTTGTTGGGAGGGTTCACTGAGACCACTATGTAAACTGTAAAGTGTGTGCAAATTTTAATCAAGATTACTAGTATTGCCATTGTCATTAGCTCTCAGCAATCTTAATCCAAGAGTTTGTGGATAGCTTTCCTTTGGAAAAAACCAAGAGCTAGGATGTGCTAAGAGATAACGGGGGAATATGAATGACCCCTTCAGGGCATTTTCCAGCTTCCTAAATACCTGTGTACGGTACACACTGTGTAATAAAGTATATCACAAATTAACCCCTATCAAACCTATTTCCTCGTGAGTTGGTTAACCCTTCCTTCAGAGGGTAAATTTCCTCAACCAACCCCAGTGAGCTAAAGGACCAGCATTTTTTTTTTGTAAATAATCTTACCTTCCCTGGTGTCAACAGGAAACAGTATTTACTCACTACTGTTTTCCTTTCAAAAATCTGTCTAGCTGCATACTAGAAACAGTTTCAGCTGGTTTGTTTGTCTTGGACAAGCTGTTGAAGTGAAACGTTTTTGCTTGGCTGAATGTGGGACAGTTTCATAACCCCTTCAAGAAGTGCGTTGAAGGTGGGTGCCAGCTCCGCCGGCTGCTTCTAACATGCCTCCACTTGCCACCCATTGTCAGGTGGCCCGCGTCATTAAATTAAGACAATGAGCAAAGCAACAGATGCAACTGAGACTAAATTCCCTGAGTGCTTTTGTTTTGTCACTGTCATTGTCTGCAACAAAGAAGTCACATGTGAGAGCCCGGGAAGAGAGCCAAACGCAAACCAGACGACATCCCAGCTGGTTTTGAATGGCCTCCACCGTACGCCTGTGTGCATGGGAACCATGCTGCTTGGAGCAGTGTCAGCTTTATCAAGTGAGTTTCTGCCCATGACTTTGCTGCGATGCCGAGACAGACCCAGAAGAAATAGGCCAGAAGATCCCTCCACTCAGACTTTACACTTTACACTTCTGCTTTGAGGGAAAAAGAATCTCTCTGTTGGGGAAAAAAATAAGATCTATATGGTTGGCCAAGCTAACCCCAATCCTTTTTGCTACAGCCCTCATGAATTTGAAGAGGGAAGCATAGAAGATACCTGAATTTTTTCTTCTGGAAATCTGAGATTAATTTGGCTTGAGAGGAAGACTGGAGATTAAATACCTCATGTGCTTTCTTTTTACTTGTTACCATCTCATTCTGGAGCATTTTCCTAGTTGGGGCTTTATCCAGATTCTTAAAAATCTTCTTTTTCTAAGCTGGCATGCCTCTTCAACAGAAAAAGAGGTAAAACCCAAGTTAGGGTATTTTTAGACCTGTTGGTCAATTTGGTTACTAGTTTGATAGACTGATAGTGTCCTTAATAATAGCGATTGTGGGGTTTTGATGAGCCATATACAATCAGCAGGGTCTACTGAGAACTGAACAGGAATGTTGCAAGGAGTTTGGGACAAGAGTGTCTCTACTCTGTAGCCCCATATGTCTTTCTTCCATTTTCTGGAGAACTCCTTTAAGGAAGCAGATTAAAAAGTGAGATTAGGAAGGAATACAAACTTTACTGTTAGCTTAACAGCAGATACTTTACTGTTAGCTTAACAGCAGATACTTTACTGTTAGCTTAACAGCAGAGCAACAAATGCGTGTCAAGTGAACTTGGTAAAAGTTGTACGATATTTGGGGGAAAAGTGGCAGGATTTTAAATGATAGCATTTCAAGCTATCCTATACAAATGCCCAATTTCTCCCCACAAAGTTTTTTTCAGTGGCCACTGAGCTAGATGTTTTAATAAACATTTTTACACAATGATCTTCCTTCTATTCAGTAGGTACAAGATATTTTGACCATCAACTTACAAAGTGCTAACTTGCTTTTATAAAGGTCTTGGTGATAACTCTGATGTTCCAGGTAGAGCTGAAAAACATGTGTAAGAAAAATTATCAAACCCCTATGGGTCTTAGTCAATAGGTACAACTTCCAGGGACTGGTAGTTGATACTGCCCCACCTTCTTATCCTCTCCAGTTCTCAGGGCTAAGTGATCTCCAAGGTCCCTTACAATGATCTCTAAACTTCTAACAATGATTGGGTGATTGATCATTTCCTTAGCCAGAAGGAAGAATTTGGAGATTCCAGTCACCATGGTGAGAATTCTTGGTTTTGGTCTTGACGGAAAATGTTCCCAGGAGAAAGGACACTGAATCCTTGAACCTCACTCTGTACCAATAATTATCTATTACATCCTTCTCTAAGGGCCTCCTGACTAGAAGTGAAATCAAGAGAAGCAGCACCTGATGTTTATGCATGCAAATGTTATTTCCTCCCAGATTTTATTTTACATCTTATTTGTCTAAATTAATGTTGCTATTTAAGCATATCCAAGGATAAAATAATAATTACAGAAAAAGTATAATGACTTGATTCTTCACATTATCAGAGGGTCCATTATATTCATTCATTCATTCAGTTCATTCTATAGCTATTTATTGAGCACCTGAAATGTTCTGGGCACTGCTCTAGACATGGGGCTCTAACAGTGAACAGAGACAAGTCCCTACTCTCATAGGGCTTCTAAGCAAAACTCAATATTCCTTGGATAACAGAATTGCTTGTTGATAGGTGAATGGTAGCACCAAAGCAAGGAATCCAGAATTTTTAATCCAAGAATGGTTACTTTCCAATAAAGATGAAATAATAATAATAAGAGTAAATAACAATTGGTAATACTTACATAGTGCTTACCATGTGCCAGGCCTATTATAAGTGCTTTTATGTTCTAATTCTCTAATCCTTAATCCTACAACGTAGAAACTATTATTATCCTAGTTTATGGATGAAATTGAGACACAAGAGATTGTCACTTGCACAAGTTCACATAGCTAGAAAATGGAAGAGCTGGATTTGAGCACAGCTTAGAATGTCTGTGATTTTATAGATTCTAAATCAACTACAAAAATTCCCAATCTTCTACTTCTAAAGCTCTGCCTCTCTCCAAAGGAGATAAAGAAAAAATGAAAAAGAAACAGCTCCTTTTTCCAAAAACTAAAACAGAACAAAATGCAATAAAACAACAGAGGATGGTCCCAAAATGTGATTTTTTTCCTCACTAGGAAAAGATGTTCCAGTCCAGAAGACTGAATCTTAAAGGATCTCCTTCCTGTCAAGGAATCTGTGATAGTAGCTGATGAATAAAAACACATTTTTGTGTAATTATAAAGCAATCTGTGGTTCTCATGCCATCAAGGATAAACAGAAGTCTGAGTGAGTTTTGGCTAAACTAAAAACTACAGGCCCATCTACTTATATGTCTTTCTCAGAAAAACTTGGCCCAAGCTGTCTGTTAAATTGAGTGGTGAGGCATAGATATGAAAGGTTGAGACCCAATGTTAGAAATAGATAGGTAGGATACAAAAAACTTCATCAAAGTAATGTCACTTTTTCTCCCTTATTTTTAGGAAGTACATTTGAAGAACACAAGTAGAGGGAGTGCAGGAAACAAGAACTACAGAATGTAGGAAGACCTTCCTGAAGAGTGAAGAATGACACGCCACTGGCAGGATCCTTTGCTCTGCACGAGTTACCTGTTAAACACCAGAAGACCTACCAAAAAAATAAGTTGGATAACATTTCAAAAGATGGGCATTCCCCCCAATGAAATACGCAAGTAAACATTCCAACAATGTCTTTAGGAGTGATTGTTAAAAGCTTTGCACCTTGCAAAAATGGTCCTGGAGTTGGTAGATTGCTGTTGATCCTTTATCAATAATGTTCTATAGAGAAAATATATATATAGATCTTAGTCCCTGCCTCTCAAGAGCCACAAATGCATGGGTGTTATATAGATCCAGTTGCACTACATTTGTCTCTGAATCTTGGCTGCTAGAGACATTCATTCAGCAGCCTTATCTAAGTGGTTTATTAATTTTTTTATTTGCACTTCTTTCTACGCAACACAGGCTGTTTGTTTTACAGTGTCTGGTAATCTTGTTCGTCTATCCCCCTCTCCCCTTCATCACCTTTTTATTTGCCAAATTTGGCCTCCTCAATAGCAGCAGCAAGCAGTCAAATAGCACACCAATTTTTAACCCACAAGATTCCATCTGTGGCATTTGTACCCAATATAAGTTGGATGCATTTATTTTGGACACAAAGCTTTATTATTTCCACATCTTGCTAAAAAAAATGCAAGTAGTTGCAACTTTGAGGCCAATCATTTTAGGCATATGTTTTAAGCATAGAAAGTCTCGAACTCTGAATGGTTCCTTCAAATGATGAGTTAGTGTGCGACCTAATCAGTACTTCTCTCTTTTTATTTTTTCCATATAAAGCACTATGTAAATTTAGCATGTCAATAATACAGGATGTATCAAACAGTATGTAAAACTCTGTTTTTTAGTACAATGGTGCTATTTTGTAGTTTGTTATATGAAAGAGTCTGGCCGAAACGGTAAAAGGTGAAAGCAAAACAAAAGAGGAAGCCTGGAGCCAAAGGTGACACAGAGGGGAAGGGTACTCAAAATTTAACCATTTGGGAAAGAAAAGTTCCCCAATTATGCCTTCCAAAAGAAATAAGACACAAAGTCCACTGATGCAAATTTGATTGGCGAGTCCAGAGAGGAGTAGAAGAAGCAGAAGGCTAGGAATTTTAACAGTCCTGGTTTCTTACTCTCGCTGAAGAAACAAACATCTGCCGACTCTGTCACGGACTCACCACTGTGTGACCTTGGGCAAGTCACTTCACCTCTCTGTGCCTCAGTTTCCTCATCTGCAAAATGGGGGCAATATGTCATCTACCTACCTCACAGGGGTGGTATGAGGATTAAAAAGATAAAGCTCCAGATTTTTATCCTGAGTTGCTATCAGGGTGTCAAGATCAGGGCCCTTGAGTTGCGGGGATGCAAGGAATTCTATGAACAACTCATTCACAGCACAGCTAGAAAATTGATAAGCTGAATGCTCCTGACATGCCAGTTCTTGTCAGTGAAGCTATCCAACTAACTATCCAACTAACTAGTTGTTAAAAGCTAACAGTTCAATTTCTTTTAAAACACTTTTCAAAATAACCTAGAAACATTTGATCTGCAATTTGATTTTGAATTCTGCATTTAGATTTATGAATACAAAGTGAAAAGAGAGGAAAAGGAAAAAGGAGAAAAACAAAGATTTCTACCAGCGAAAGGATGATTATTCCATTTGCTAGCACTTACTGACTCTGCCAGGAAGTTACTAATAACCTAATAATACTTCTTTTAATATTATAAATGATACTGTATTCATTTTTAAAAAGTCCTTTCCACTTTTCAAGTAATCTAAAAAAAAGTCCCAAGATTTCAAATATTGAAATAATAACTAATAAAATGTCACGAATTTACTTTCTTTAATGAATTTTGTTCTTATCCTTGGAGATACTGATATATACATATATTTTTGGTTAAGGTATGCTTGACTAGAGTTGCTAGTTGAAAGACAAACATTTCCTTCACAGCTAGAAATTTTCCCTCATATCTGCTTAGAAGAGTGGCCTCTAGTCCTCTGTGGATGTGTCTTATCCATTCAGTTGAAAACTGGTATCAAGAAAATCCAATGATGAGGACAGGTCCATGCTGACCTAGAAAATATTTCCTGTCTACATATCAAGATTTTCTTGTTAAAACAATGAATCATCCATCATTCAGATCTTTTTATCTGCCTTAGAACTTTTTGGTGAAAAGCAACCAGGCTTGATTATTTCATGCAAACTATATCCCTTTTATTCTTGGAGAGTGTACATGCAAAACAAAAATAACATCTTTAGTCTTCATCCCACTGGTTCACCTCAAGGTTCAGAGGCCAGGAAAAAAAACAAGATTTCCTGGATCTCCGAACATACGCAAAAAGAAGGCCTATTTAATGGACACCTCTGGTCAGCCAACTAGTATTTTAACCTTAGTCCACAGTGTTATTTGAATTTAGCACCCCTGGCATGCAGAGCTATGTTCTGATCACTGTGGACAGATGTAAAAGAAACCATAGGTAATTTTGCCCTTCATCTGTCTTCTAGACATATGGGTTCTATGGAATGAGATGCTGGACCCATTTTCCCAAAATGGCACTCTGATTTTTATTTCTTATTCCTAGTGTGTACCTTTTAAAATTACTAACTACGAACAACACTTTACATGCAACCTTCAGTAGACCTGTAAGTTTCCAGACGTAGTTGAATACGGTAATTCTAAGAGTGTCTATGACTTATTTGATTCACTTAATAACTCTGTTCACAGCAAAAAATACCCCAGTGAGGAAAGCTTAAATATGCGAAGTCATATTACCCTTCTTAACTTTTTCTAATACATAGTCCTCTCCAACTGTATCATAAATTAGCTAATTAAAAATTAACTAATTATACTAACCCACTATCTTATTTTCAAATGATTTAAAACTAGAAGACAAATTGCTGTCAACTCCAGAAGTCAGCTGATCACTATATACTACAGCAGAACGACCTGGTACTGACAGAAGGAAGCACATAAAATCTTACAACTCAAAACTTTATAAGCTTTGCTTTAGAATTTTGAGATGAGGCAATATCAAGACGTTTATGAAAGAGCTATAAATACTGGTAAGAATGAACTTTTAATTTATGGGTTGATGTCCAGTTTAACTGACAACACTGAATACCTAGGTCAAATTTCCATTCTCACTTCCCCAAATAGTATAATTGTATTATTCGAACATTTTAAGATGAGGAAGCTCCACTGAAAAAGTTAAAGCATCTTTCCATCAGACTCCACTCTTCTAGAGATAAAGAAAAACTCGCCCAATACCCACCCTAAACAAACACACACACACACACACACACACACACACACACACAGACACGTGCACACACACACTCATCCTAAGAGTCCAATGGAATACTGAGAAGAAATCACTTCCTTGAAAAATCTTTAAAAAAAAAAAAAAAAAAAAGCCTGGCCTCCCTTGAGAATCCTTCCCCTCCTTGGAATGTCAGTGTTTGTGTAGATGAAACCATCTCATGCACTATGACTTCAGGGTTTCTGTTATTAGTCTATGCACTTGGGAGAATGCTTAAAATGGAAGATGTAGCACATTTTGCTTTCCCATTTATTGTTTGGCCAGCTATGCCAATGTGGTGCTATTGTTTCTTTAAGAAAGTACTTGACTAAAAAAAAAAAAGAAAAAAAGAAAAAAAAAGAAAGCATAGACATATTTTTTTAAAGTATGAAAAAAACAATTCTTTAGATAGATGGCTTAAGAAAATAGCATTAGGTCTAGTCACCACCACCTTTCAACTTTATATCACTCACAAGTAGTGTACTGTTCACCAAATTGTGAGTTTGGGGGTGCAAGGGCAGAAGATGGAAATTTTTTTAAGTTAGAAGTCTCCATTATTTTGTTGGCTCTCAAACTCAATAAAATTAGCAATATATTATCCAATATGAACACCTTGATTCAAGAGCATGGAGTATAAATGGGAAAGAAAAAAAAAAAAGACCTTATAGGCAAATGGCAGAACTGAAAAGATGATTAAGTTACCCATTGAGTGTGTGTGTGCGTATGTGTGCGCGTGTGTGTGCATGTGTGTGCGTGCACTCTCTGCTCTAAAACAGATATTCAGCAAGTGGAGAAAATAAAAACAAAAAGAAAAATGCATAGATTCACCTGCTAAAAATAGCTTCTGCCACATCCCCCTTGAGTAATTCTTTGGAGTTTGCTGGTTTATAGAAGATATTCTCCCTTCACCTAAACATCTCAAAGAGCAGTAGCTCTCATAAAAAGCAATCACTGATCTCATTGGGAAGTGTTGGCAAGTATTTCCTTCTGAGATGGGGGTTATCTACTGATAAGGAAAGAGAAGAATTTATGAGAAACCGTTGAAAGAGATGGCTAACAATCTGTGAAGATTTTTTCGTTTTTGTTTTGTTTTGTTTTTTACTTTATACAGTCTTTATGAATATCTTAATGTTCAAAAATGACTTGTTTTTCTTCTTCTTTTTTTATATTGGAATGAGGGATGATAAGTTAAACCCACATAGACTCTTTAAAACTATAGGCTAGATAGAAATGTTATGTTTGACTTGTTGAAGCTATAATCAGACTATTTAAAACGTTTTTGCTATTTTTAATCTTAAAAGATTGTACTAATTTATTAGAGACAGATCCTATTTGGTTCTCTTCATAAGAAAGAGCATTCCCACTCAAATCACCTGGGCTTTCCCATCAATGTTTTTGAAAGATAAATCTGATTTATGCATCATTATGGCATCATTTATTTTGAAATTTTAAAATAAAATAAGCGTGATTCTTTATGCCCCTCTCCTGCAATGCTCACAAAGTCCAGAATCTGAAGGGGCAAAAACAAGAGGAAAATTTTGTTGATTCTTTGTTTTTGGTTTGTTTGTTTGTTTTCAATGCTAGTGTTTAATCCTATAGTACATATTTGCTTATTGCTATGTTAATATTCTAAAAGACTTTCCTGTTAGGTATTAGAAACTGATACATAGATATCTTTTTTGTGTGATTTCTATTTAAAAAAGAAAAAGGAGATGAGAAGACTGTCTGAGCTTTAAGTGCGTATGGTACAGGATAAAGATACAAATTTAAATAACCAAATCCTATCTGGAACAATACTTTTTGTAGGAAACCTCTCACAGATGAGACAGAGGCCCAGGGAGTTTTTGAAACTGTCTTTTTTCCTCTTAGTCCTTATTCATTTAGTATCTGCCTCAAAATTTTGTAGAGGGCTGACCAAGCTGAAACCCTAGAATTAAAGGGGCCTCTTTTAAAGCATACATTTCACATGTTCCTTCTTAATTTATGATGTCACATTGATCTTAAACACGGTCACCGTTTCTCTCCATTCTTCAGCTGTCATTGATAAGGTCTTTCAAGAAAAAACAACTTAAAAAGAGAACACAAAAGTTCAAATGTTACTGCCCAATTGAAATGTAAATTAAGATAGAGATAGTTTCTCCTCTTTAACCTGTGCTGAATCACCTGTCACCTTCGAAATGACCTTCACAATCCTTAGAATATTCCTTTTTTTAATTGTCCAGCCCTACTGTATCTAAAAATTAAACATTACTCATTTTCTTTTGCCCAAAATGTACTGATGTAAAAGTAGGAAAAATGAAAAAAGAACTCGAAAATCCCTTCCAAACCACCCATTGGCCCCACTCACCTACCCATAGCAAAGTCACTACTGTTAATCCCTTAATCTGATTTTGTTTGGATATTTATCTTGTACCTGCTGCTAAACACACTGCAGGAGGGACTCTGAAACCTCAAGCCACCTACTCACATCTCTTATCTGTGTCTGTGTTTTATTAAAATGTCTATTCAAATATCAAAAACTTTCAAACATCATGTAGCTTGTATTCAGTTTATACAAAGGCCCCAAATACTATGTCAGATCTCTTTTTTGCTGAGAGAGCTAATGAAGTGTGAAAACTGGGATTACATCATGTGTTTTGCTTCATTTGTTTTTATCACATTTAGGCCAAGTGTGATAAATAAACTTACAGACACTGAATTAATCTTCCCTGCTACTCTGAAACCAGAAAATAATCATTGGTCATTGATTTTATCTGTCTTAGTTCAAAAGCATATTTTTTATTAAATTAACTGATTGTATTTGAAATTATTATTCAATTCATTTATGGCAGAGGAATATCAATCCTAACGACTTCTAAAAATGTAACTAACTGAATCATTATCTGACATTTACTGTTTAATAAGCATATTTTGAAAATGTATGGCTAGAGCGTCATAATAAAATGATATATCTTTCTTTAGTAATTACATTAAAATTAATCATGTTTGATTAATTAGTTCTTTTGGACAATGTTGGTGTAATGTGTCATTCCTTAAGAATTCTATTGTCATGTAGCATTTTTATTAATTAAGGTCATTGCAACAAATAAACATGAAAACTTACCCAGAAAATAAAACTAATCGTACACCAGAATGGAGATATCTTATAGAATTTACAGATTATATTTAAAAATAAATGTTTCAAAGAACTTGGACAAATATGTAAGAGATGTATGAATTGCACAGTAGGTGCATTAAGATAAAGCAGGTTTAAGTAACCCATCCCCACTTACCATAACCCAACAGTGAGTTATAATCCATGACAAAGCATTTGGGAAAAGGTTTTCTATCACGTAGGGTACATAATATACAAGTAGCATTTAATACACTCCCAATATCGAGAAATGTTATAAGAATGTGATCTCTCAACACTGAATTTCTGTTTCAATACATCTTTCTAATTCTTTACTGAATAGATACTGTGAATATCAAACTCACAGTAGCATTTGTGGAAGCACAAAGTGGAAAGATTAGGGATTTCCCTCTTGTTGTTTGAAAGCATCTCATTCTGTTTCCCTTTTCTTAAACTGTCCATGAGTTATTTGGAAAGCTACCTAAATGTAAAAAAGGCTCATGAGCTTTGTACTTGATTTTAAGGAACTAATAATATTACTAAAGTTTCCGGGATCATTTCCCACGTGGGGCTCACCATCACGCCCAACTTCACTCACTCAAAGTCTCCATGGTTCTCCCTAGGCCCAACAAGAGGACTAACCTCCTCGTTTTGTTTGTGCTCTGCATCGGCCTCCGGTGGCCAAAAGCTTCTAACTGCAGGGCGTGCACGCGCGTGCGCATGCGCATGGCTAGCCTGGGGCCAGCCTTTTCACTAAAGGTTTTGTGGATGTTGAAGTGAGAGGGCAGAAAGATCTCAATCATCACTTTCATCTTAGTAAGATTCCCTTCCTCTCTTCTGCAAACTCTCTCAGGAATTACCTCCTATCCAACCCTTCATCCTCTCCCTTAGAAAGAACTCGCAAGAAAATTCTGCTACTTCCTCCGTCACAGCTTTGCCCGCAGTGGGGATGGGCGCAGGCCCGCTCACCTTTTATCATTGTATATGCCCGAAAGTTGTTTTTTCCTAAACAGAAGAGCAATTCTGTCCCTAAGGAATTCTGTCTTCCTTTAAGATCATCTAGGCCAAATTACAGCCTCTTTTTGAAAATGGTATTTTTCCTTCCTGTAAGATCTGTGTGAGTGATAATTACCACCACCCCAACAATGGTTAATATTTGCTGAGAACTTACCATGGGTCAGTCACTATACCAAATGGTTCACCTATGTTATCTCATTAGTCCTTATGAAAACCCTATGGGTCAGGCACTGCTATGAACCCTATTTTACAGATGAAGAAATGGAGGCTCAAAGACATTATTTAACATACTGAAGGTCACAGCCAGGCAGGGTAGGCTTGAATCTGGGTTTGAAGACATCAAACCTGTGTTTTCACTACTTCACCATTCATGCCTCAATCCAGACACAAGGACAATTCCAGGTACTGACAGTCACCTTCTTGTTCATATTCGGTTGTACATGCTAGAGGCAGAAAGATAGCTAACTTTGAGTGATAAAATGTTTTTGAATTTGGTATTATTATGATAAATTAGAATTTCTGCTCAATAATCAATATATCTAACTGGGCGTTTAACCTTACCTACTGCCATTCCTCTACTGTTCACGTCGCAATGTCGTTTCGTGATAGTCCTTCCTATCACATATGTAATACCCAATGGTAAATCAATCTCAGTGAGAAAGGGTATGTCTTGAGCCCTTATACAGTCCAGAAATAAACCATTTCTGCATAAGTAAAACTAGAAGTTGATCATAAAGAATCTTGCTCTGGCAACACTACACCTGTTGTTCTTCTGACAGTTTGTCAAAGTCACTGTGGTCTCAAGGAATGGGTTGAAGCAAGGCTTCCACGGACAAAAATGTGGACTCACAGAGTCCATGTTCCTATATCCCTGTCCCTCAAAAATGCCTTAGTTATCCCACTCTAGGGATTCCCAATGGGTACAGTTCTAACCCTAGATGGTATTTCGGAAACATGCAGGGACATTTGCGGTTGTCAATCACAATGACTGAGGCGGGGGCGTTATAAGGTATTTATTGGGCAGAGGTTAGAGCTCCAGACGCTTCATGTAGATGATAAACCTATTTATAATTACCTAAGCCTAGAATATAACTCCAATTTGTTTATAAACTCAAAGCATTTTTGCATGATTTTTATATAAACTGAATTCTCCAGGAATGCTACCACTGTAGTTGGTATGTATACCACAGTATAAAGGTAGTACTTTATTTCATTTGGAACTTTACCAAGCATTGTCCACTGTTCTAGAAAAAACATCACTTATGGCAATGCTAATTGTACTATTTGAATCTCTCTACTCGCCACCTGTATCAGTAGCCGTCATATTCATCATTCTCCACATAGGGGTAAAATATCTGACCACTTCCCTATGTTTTCCAATAGAGTTGGGCTTTAGCATTTCTATCTTGTAATGCATGCTATTTTCTACGAACTGTTTTCATTATACTTTATATTACAGTTCAGGCATCATTTTGATTTTTGTTGAAATTGTGTATTATCTATGAATTTCACTTTGGGATATTAAAGGGTGTATCATAAAATGTTTGCTATAAAAAAGGGGAGCTTTGGGTCTGATAGGGCTGAACACAACAATTATGATCCTGCCTGAGTAATAATGCCAGATGGATGGCAGAGCCTTTGCCCTCTTCCCAGTGAGGCATTTAAAGTGTAAAGCTGAGCCGAAAGCTTGTATCTTCCTCACCTGTTTATGGATAGAGATTAAACCTCTTTGGGATCCAATAAAGGATAATGGTTATGGTTAATACAACATCTGGTTTCTAAATGTTCTTTCCTTCACCCTGTGATGGGATGAGATGATTTTGAAAAGAATAAAGCAATCACTAAAAACAGAAACAGATGTAAATTGGATTTGAGACAATACCATCAGTACATCAAAAGTAAAATTTGACCTTGGTTTTCAAGCAAGGTTGGAAATGTGGCCTTAGAAGGGAGGTTTCTCATTTTAATGGTTACTACCAGGAAAGTTAAAGATTAAGTAACTGTCCCATAACTTCCTAACTATACTTTATTGAAATCAATGGCTCCACCTTAGCCTCCAACCTACTCCAGAGGGAACAGTGGGAGAGTCTCTCCAAATGGAAATTTGGGGGATTCATAGTCTCTATTCATGGCAACTTCTCTATATACGTGCTGTGGTTGAATCCATCATTCCACCCCACAAACAGGGAACTCTCTTTCCCAACACCAAATGTCTAAAGGATGTGATAGAGAGACGGACAGATAGACAGACAGAGATGGAGAAAGTGCTCCCCTAGAGAGAGGAGACAGCAGTAATAGAGGCAGAAATGATACCTAGTATTGTACTCTCCACCTTATTTGGCCCAGATCTTCTAATTCAGCCACCATTCTAGAACCTAAAATATTCCAAGATAGGGTTACTCCAAGACAAATATTCTCTCCCTATTTTTTCTGTCTCTTCTTCAAAGGGCTTTGGGAATGGAAACATTTCCATTCCCCTCCTATAGCCAAGTAAATTCTCTTAGTTAATATTGAAAAGTCTCTTCTGGTATCTCTAGCCCTCACTGCAGTAGTAAAAGATACAGTGAAATAATTTAATACATATTTATACTAGAATGTACTGGATGTTTATGTGTTTGCTCTCATATCCATTTCCCAACATTCTACATTTTCCAGCCAACCCCCCCCCCTTTTTTTTTTCTGATTTCCAGGTAGGCTTGGCTGTAGGAGACACTAACAAAAATGGAGGGCAGGAAGAAAGTAGAAGCCAGGGTATTCCTGCCTTTTCTCTCTGCTTCAAGTAGCATCTTCAGCAGTAATTGCTGTTCCTGCCCCCCCACTTGGAGTGGCACCCTGTCCCCCCAGTGGACCTAGATCCATCCAGATGGTTTTTCTCAGATGGGAACACTACTTCCTCTCTGTGTCTCTCGAGTTCTTGGGATAGTAGTGACTTCCTGATGTTGTTAATCTCTGGGTTGACTCCCATCTCGTATTTGGCTACTCATCTCTTCCATCACCTGTACTAAATCCCCTCTGTTTAAAATACCTAGAATAGTTTCTGCTGCCCTCTCTGGACCTTAACTAATATCCACAGGAATAACATAGTGGTAAGAAGCGTGAGTGCTGAAATCAAGCAGACGTTGGTGTGTGTTGTGGCTCTGACACTTCTGGCTGTGTTCTTTAGACAAAGTAAAACAACTTCTGTGAGGCTCAGCTTCCTCTTTTGTAAAATGATATTAATGACAATAACAACAACCACAACGACAATAATATCTACCTCATACTGGTATTTGAGGATTAAACATTATCATGTAATAGTTCCTAAATTTCTAGATTTCTCAAAATTGTAAAATTTCTAAAAATAAAAGTAGAATTTTCAAGAAATTGAGATAGGGTGGCAAAATCTTTATTGGGCTAAAATAGGGACATTTAAAAAAACCTATCATAATATCATGTCATTAAAAGGGAATTCATTTTAATAACATGGCATGGATATAATCTCAGAATAAAGGGCAGTTTCTTAAATTTAATAAATTAAGCTTTATGAAAAACTCATCACATGGTCTTAATTTATCCCTTTCATCTTTTTAGTTTCTCTATGGCTAGATGAAAACACGGGCACAGTCCAGCACTGGTCTGCTTCTCAGCTCTTGTTTATGATACTTTTGTTGTCACTACTTCTATTGTTACTATTAGGAATGAGAGTACTCATTAAGGATCTAAGATATCCAAGGCAAAATTCTCTCCATTGGCTTTGTCACACTCTTTTCTCTTTTCTACGTACACTCTGATTCACAGCCCCAACTTTTCTGAGCAAGTGACCACCTCTTCCCTTAATTTGACTCTGACTTAGCAAAATCAGGGAAAAAGTACTGTTTGAGCCTAAAAAATCCTTATACCACAAAAGCAAATGTAAAAGTTCAAGTCCAGCATTTTCTTGCTATGTCACTCTAATCCTTCCTCTTTCTTCACCTCATCCCAGCCCAGCCAGCAGAGCTACAAATTTTCCATATAATGATTTCTAACTGTTTATATGATATTTTCAGGCCCTCCCTATATAGTACCGAAATAATTATTCTAATTAATTCAAGAAAACAATGCAAATAAGTCAGTTGTTTGTCATTATGCGCAACCTGAACACCAATAATTTTTCAACCAGTTTTACTGGCTTCCTCAGCACATAACTTCAGTTATTCCACCTTTTACTTTTAGTCATATTTGTTCCACACCATATTCTTCTAAGTCATCACTGTTATTCTTAGCAATTGCTATTAAATGATATTTGATGGTCTGGTCTCTTACTCCTCAGCCTTTTAAATTTTCCATAATGTCAAATAATAGAAATATCCCTGATGAGGCAAACATGTCCTTGAAAGAAAAGTGAACCTATTTTCAAGTCCTTCTTAAGCTGTGAGGATTTATTTTTAATCTTTCAATGTGTGCATCACATTATTCCAAATTGTCTTCGGGGTTGCTCCTGCAGGACCCAAGGGTGTATCAGTCACTGGAAGAGCAATTTGAGAACCTCTAGGACTGATTTTTGAAAACGCAGTATCCACAGAAACACTCTTCAGACGCTATCCCAGCAAATGCTGACAATTCTACGCTTGTGTGGAAGGTGGCTTCTGTGGGTTTGTCCAAGTGCTCTTCTATGGAGACCATCACTCTTTTAAACACAGCACATTCTATGCTGTATCCTTGCATGACCATCACAAGAATTCTGAACGTAGCCTTGTATTTCCCAGAAAGAGTATGCCTCAAGCTAAAAGCAGCCAGATGAGATAAGGAAAATCAGTCAGTGAAAGGTTTGCTTAGAGTCTTTGGGGCATGTTCATGCTCTCCAGGGTTTATGTGTACAATATTAATAAGCCAATTCTAAAAGTCAAACAGATAATACTCCAAAACTTGTACGTAGACTCTTGTACCGAAGAACCACATACTCCTGGATCAGCACACTGCTTTTTACCAAAGAAGTAAATGAATGTGGGAAACAGATGTGGGTGGCCATCAACAGGACAGTCCCATGTGCATTTGGTCAGGATATTATCTCTGAAAATGTGATCTCTGTCCCATGAACTGAGGGAGGAAGGAAGACAAACTTCTTGAAGAAACAACCCAGATAAACCCACTTGAAGCCATTCTTCCAGTAGTTTTAATGGATTGCACACAACCACTCACACTTTCTCGCCAGGCCCCCTTGGGACCAACGCTACATAGTTTATAGACAAGCAGACAGGATTAAGGGTGAAGTCTGTGAACCACGGAACACAATTTTCCTCTCCATGAAACTAACTGGCCCTTCTGGGGATCAAACCCATGACCCTGGGCTCATTAGCACTCTACTCCAACCATGCCCAAAACAAATACAGGTTTGAAGCCAGAGGAGCTTCAAACCACACATAAGAATGTAATCAACAGAGCCACAGGGAAACACATAAAGTAAACACTTTCTATATAGGCAAAAAGAACAGAAGATTTGGAAAGAGCCTACATTCTCTGAATCCCTTAGTCATCTGAAGGCTTACTGGAAATTTCCACTTGGATATCTTCCATCATTTTGACTTCAACCATTTTCCTCTCTCAGCCCCCACCCCTGAAAGGAATTTACCATTTGGAACTTTCAGTTTATGGCACCATCACTCAGTCAACCAAGTTCAGAACCTTGGAGTTGTCCTTAGCAACACGTTTGACAATCCAATGCATATTTAGTCCAAAAACAAAATTCATTGAGGACTTTACTCAGACATCTCTCATATCTCTCTTCCTGCCTATCCCCAAAAGCATCACCACAGTCCAAACCTCATCACCTTCTGGATATTATGATAACTGCCTACCAGCTTTCGCCTCTCCTATCCATTCTGTATACCATTCTTAAAATTCTGCTTTGCACATCTTCTCAAAAACTTCAGTGGCTACTGTTCCAACTTGATATCTTACATTTTCCCAGAATCTATTACAACTAAACTGTTCATATTCATCCTCACCTTTGCATAAGCCCTTTTTTTCTAGATGTCCAAAGACTACCAACCATTTAAGACACAGCCCATATTTCAATTCTGTTTTTCTAGGCTACTTCAGACCCTTTGAATCTTTCTCTTTTGAAGTCCTGGACCCCACATTAGCAATATTAGGAATCTGATTCTCTAATAATCTATCACTACTTTATTTTTTGCTCTATGTAACACTTTATCAATCATATTGTAAATTCTCTGAAGGCAGAGACTTGGCTTTTATCCCACGGGTATTTTTGAGCCCTAATGTGTGAGCGATACTATTCTGGGAATATAATAATGAATGAAACAGACTTACATTGTATTAAGAGGGAGATGGACAGTAGACAAATACGTAAACAAGGTACTTGCAAATAGTAGAGAAAACAAAAGGGCAACATAAGAACACATGAATTGAATCACTATTATTAATTCATCTCTTTTCTGGGGCCAGGCAGTCCAATGGGGAAGTCAAACCCTTATAAAATGAATTATTACCCCATTCTGCCTTGGGTTCGCTCTTCCTCTAGCATTCTCTCTCTTACAAATTCCAACCTGTCATCTGGTTTTCTCTTCCATGAAGATGATGCCAAACTGATCTCTCTCTTCTGAAAGTCAGTCATTATAATCCACCACCTGACAATCACCTCCACCTAGAATTGTACTGTCCAATACAGCAGCCACTGGACAGCTGGTCGAAATTGGGATATGCTGTAGATGTAAAATATGTACTGGATTTCAAAGACTTAGCACGAAGAAAAAGAATATAACATAATTGGTATTTTTATATTGACCACATGTTGGCATGATAATATTTTGGCATTAAGTAAAATATATAATTAAAATTAGTTTCATCTGTTTCTCTTTACTTTTTTAAATGTGACTGACTGCTAGAAAAATTTTAAGTTACACATGGCTTACATTTGTGGCTCTCATTATATTTCTACCAGACAGTGCTGACCCAGAAGTTTTGAGCACTTACTGTATACCAGACATGATTCTACTTGATGCCCAACTTCTAGGATGGCTATTACTTCAATTCAAACTGAAGGTGTCTTTTCTCCTCCCAAGGCTACTCTATATTTTGGCTTTCCTACCTTTGTCAATGATTCTGTTCCAGCTTTCCAGAGTTACGAAATCAGACATCTTTATCTTTTTTTCAGTGTTCATCATTTGCCAAGTCTTGTAGACTTTCCTCTGTAGCATGATCTCTATTTCCTCCCTCCCTTCTGTTCTCATGCCACTGTCCTTGACATCTCTCAAAGAACAATTTAGTAAGATCTCTGCTTTCATATCGCCCCATTCCAGTCTAATCTGTATGCTACTGCTACATCAGTCTTCCTAATCCAACACAACAATACCAGAATCAAAGAATGGTACAATTGAAGGAACATTGGGTATCCTTGTGGAATCTTTTCAAAATAATGAAATGAATAGATAAGATTTATCGAGGGAGTGCTACCTGTTTGCCACTTACTCTTAAGTATCTCACATATATAATCACATTTAATCAACCCAACAACCTTATGAGGAAGATATTATTATTATTATTATTATTTATTTTTTTTTTTTTTTGTGGTATGCGGGCCTCCCTCTGTTGTGGCCTCTCCCGTTGCGGAGCACAGGCTCCGGACGCACAGGCCCAGCGGCCATGGCTCACGGGCCCAGCCGCTCCGCGGCATGTGGGATCTTCCCGGACCGGGGCGCGAACCCGGTTCCCCTGCATCGGCAGGCGGACGCGCAACCATTGCGCCACCAGGGAAGCCCCAGGAAGATATTATTAATATACCCATTTTGCAGATAGGAATCCCAAGGTCCAGGGATATTAAGTAACATGCCCCAAAGGCACAACACCAGTTGTCAGCCCAGGTCTGTCTGACCCCAGAGGCCTTACTCTTAACTTCTATGCTATATTTTCAGAGAGAATGGGAAAAGTCTTCATAATCCTGTCCCCCAAGACTTGCTATTCTATCCAGATCAGTAAATGATATCACTATTCACCCAGGGGCTCAAGTAAAAAACCTGAGTCATTCTTGATGTCTTTCTCCACATTCCAATCAAATCCATCAGCAAACCCCATTAACTCTCTATTAAAAATATATCCCAAGTTTGCCTTCCCACTATCTGCATACATGTATCCTCATCATAAGCCCTGTCATTGCTCACTTAAAAATTCTAATTTGGTTCCTTACTGCTATAGTGGATTGAATTGTGTCCCTTAAAAAGATATGTTTGATTCCTAACCCACCCACCCCCAGTAGCTATGAATGTTGGTACTCTATTTGGAAATAGTCTTTGCAGATGCGATTAGTTAAGGATCCACAATGAAATCATCCTGGATCTAGGGTGTGCCCTAAATCCAATGACTGATGTCTTTCTAAGAGAAAGGAGAGGGCAATTTGGACACAGACACACAGATTAGAAAAGGCCATGTGAAGATGGAGGCAGAGACTGGAGTTATGGTGCCACAAACTAAGAAATGCCAGGAGCCACCAAAGCTAGAAGAAACAAGGAAAGATTCTTCCCTAGAACCATCAGAGGGACCATGGCCCTGTCAGTACATTGATTTGGGACTTCTGGCCTCCAGAACTGTGAAAGAATAAAATTTCTGCTGTTTTAAGCCACCTAATTTGTGGCAAATTGCTATTGCAGCCCTAATATACTGCCCTTTCATCTTCTTTAGCCTATTCTTAACATAGAGACCAGAGTCGTTCATTTGACTGAAAATCAGATCAAGGCACTCCCTGCTCACAATCTTCCCTTCTTGGTTTTTCATCACACTCAGAATGATATCCAAAGTCCTGCCCATGGCCTTCCGTGTAGGATATGAACCTGGCTCTAGCTGCTCGTAGACCTACTCCTATTAAGTCCACTCACTCTGCTCCAGTCTCTCTGGACTCTCACTGTTCCTCAAAGGCAAAAGTATATTCTCACATCATTATCTCTGCACTTGTTGTTTTCTGTCTGGAAGGCTCTTCCCCCAGCTCTTCTCATGGATTTCCCTTGTTTCACACAGGTTTCTGCTAAAAAGAAAGAAAGGCCATCCCCGGCCAACGTACCTAAAATAGCATACCCTGTCCTGGCCTTCTGATCTCCTTACCCTGCCTCAAAGCACTTCCCACTGAATCAATATTATACATGTACTTTTGTATTGGTTTGCTTACTGTCTATCAGCCTCACTGATGCATCCCCAGCACCTACCATGGTCTATGATACATAAAGGCTCTCAATAAAGATTCATGTAATGCATGAATAAATGAATGAACACTTGAGTTTGAGCCTAAGGAAAATTTAGTATGATTGACTTATGGGCCAAGTATTTTAAGTCAGGGTAATAAAAATATAATCAATAGCAGCAGTAACCATTTCTTGAGGGATTTCTATGTGCCAGGCACTGCATGAAGGGTTTTAAATATCTTATCCCAATTAATCCTCAAAACAATTCTATTAGGTAATCATAATTATCTAGTGAGTAAACTGAGCTTAGAAAGGTTAAATAGCTTTATATATAATTCTTACAATTCAATATAAAAATACAAATAACCCAATAGAAAAATGGGCAAAGATATGAACAGAGAACCCGTGGAAATTAACATATGAATGGCTGATAGTCATTTGAAAAAAGTGCTCAATTCCATTTATAATCAGAAAAATAAAAAATTAAGCAGTGAAACAGAATTTTTACTCATAATATTGGCAAAATTTTAAATTTGGTAATACCAAGTATTGACTAGAGTGTGGGAAAACAGGTAGTCTCATATCCTGCTTATGGATGTATACCTGGTTCATTGGAGGGCAAGTGGGAAATAATAATTAAAATTTTAAATGCCTGTATCCCGTGATCCATCAATTTTGCTTCTGCCCTAGAGAAGTCCTCACACATATGTACATGAAGGAAAGAACAAGGATATTCATTGCAGTATAGTGTGTTAGAGCAGAAACCTGTAAATAACATCAGTGTCCACAGTAGGGTGAACAGTTACATAACAGTGAATGTATTCATGGTAATGAACACTATGAAACAGTTAAAAATAATGGGGTAGATCTCTATGAACTATATGATCAGATTCATAATGTTAAATAAAAAAGCAAGATTTAGAATGATATGTGTAATAACATCATGTATGCAATAGCAAAACAATACATTTTCTATGGAAATGATTGATAGATGATAGATAGATAGGTAGACATATAGATAGACACACAGATATCCGAGTTCATTTGAGCTGCTGTAAGAAAATACCTGAGACTGAGTGGCTTCCAAACAACGGAAATTTGTTTCTCATGGTTATGGAGGCTGGAAGTCTGAGATCAGAGTGCCAGCAAGGTCAGGTGAGGGATCTCTTCCAGGTTGCACATTTCTCATTGTGTCCTCACGTGGCAGAAGGGAGTAGGGAGTTCTGTGGAGTCCCTTTTATAAGAGCACGAATCCCATCCATGAGGGCTTCAAGACCTAAGCACCTACTAAAGTCCCCACCTCCCAATACCATCACATTGGGCATTAAGATTTCATCATATGAATTTTGGGCAGACACAAACATTTAGACCATAGCAATAGCTATAGATAGATGATTGATAAATCGGTAGATAGATAGATAGATAGATAGATAGATGATAGATAGATAGGAAGAAGTGAGGGAAGAAGGGAGAGAGAGAAAAAGGAAGATAATTTAGAGCAAGGAAATGGATGATATCATGTAAGGGGAGAGTGTGGAAAGAAAAGAGTGGAGGGCCCAGGTCTAAACCTGAAAGAACTCCATTACTCAGAGTTTGGGTAAAAGAAGGGGATTCTGAGATGTTGCAGTCACAAAGGCAAGAACACTGTGGTGCCACTGAGTCAGAATGACAAAGTGTTAAAAGGAGATGTTTTACTATATTGAAAGGTGATAAAATGTTTAGTAAAATTACTTTTGCGGCATAGCATATATTAGTGGTTTTTCTTGAGTAGTTTTGACAGATTAGAGAGAGCAAACACCACACTGAGGCTGAAGTAAAGAATGAATGAGAGGTGAGGAAATGAAGAAAAAGGTGTAGAAAACTTTTGACCAAGAAAAGGTCAAAGACACAGGGGAATGTGGGCCCAATAGTTATTTTTAATGAAAGATACTGGAGAAGGTATGTATGCTAATAGAAATGACCCAGTAAAAAGGTAAAGATTAAAAATGAAAAAGAGAAGGGCACTTCCCTGCTGGCGCAATGGTTAAGAATCCGCCTGCCAATGCAGGCGACACGGGTTCGAGCCCTGGTCCGGGAAGATCCCACATGCCGCAGGGCAACTAAGCCCATGTGCCACAACTACTGAGCCTGTGCTCTAGAGCCCACGATCCACAGCTACTGAGCCCACCGTGCCACAACTACTGAAGCCCACGTGCCTGAGCTCGTGCTCCACAACAGAAGCTACTGCGATGAGAAGCCCGTGCACCACAACGAAGAGTAGCCCCTGCTCGTCGCAACTAGAGAAAGCCCACCCGCAGCAACAAAGACCCAATGCAGCCAAAAATAAATAAATAAATAAATAAATTTATAAAAAAGAAAATGAAAAAGAGAGAAAAGGGAAAACTTGAAGAACAAAGTCCCTGAGAAGATGAGAAGATCCAGACCCCAACAGGAAAAAAAAAATGGTTTTTGACTAGAGAAAGGGCACTTGCCCAATGGTAACATGGAGGGAAAAAGAAAAATAGAAGTGCAGCTGCAGGTAGGTTTGTAAGCTTGGCAGCAAAAAAAAAAAAAAAAGGAGGGTGTGCCTATTTGAGGATGTTTACATTCTCCATGAAGTAGGATTCAAGGTCATCATTAAAATTGAGGGCAGCGTGGGATGCGGAGAGAAGGACAGGGTAGGTGGAAGTTTGAGAGGGTAATAAAATGTATAAAATATATTTGTTGTGGTTGGTAATTGGGGGATATCTATTTGTTCCAGTGGGTAGAAGGACATACAGTAGAGAAATGTATTAGCAGAGAATGTCTATTTGAGGTTGAGGATTACAAATACATAGTGATGCCAGTATGACCACTTGTCTCTGTGGCTCTAGGTTGCATGTACTAGAGAAAAAGGTCAAGGTCTTTGTTAAATACAGCATTCAATTTTACTTTCTTTCAACCACCAGTAAACTCCCTACAGTCAGTCAAAAAGTGTGCATTCTATCTGGTATTTTTTTAAGATCAAAGAGTTATTTGGGGAATATTCTCTAGTGTTGCTTCATGAAAACAGTTCTGGGGACTTCCCTGGTGGCGCAGTGGTTAAGAATCCGCCTGCCAGTGCAGGGGACACGGGTTCAAGCCCTGGTGCAGAAAGATCCCACATGCCGCGGAGCAACTAAGCCCGTGCGCCACAACTACTGAGCCTGCACTCTAGAGCCCGTGAGCCACAACTACTGAGCCTGCACTCTAGAGCCTGCGAGCCACAACTACTGAAGCCCACACGCCTAGAGCCCGTGCCCCGCAACAAGAGCAGCCACCGCAATGAGAAGCCCACGCACCGCAACAAAGAGCAGCCCCCGCTCACCGCAACTAGAGAAAGCCCGTGCTCGACAACGAAGACCCAATGCAGCCAGAAAAAAAAAAAAAAAAATTTAATAAAAAAAAAAAAACGGTTCTGGAAGCTTCCCCATCACTTAAATGAGCAGTATTCTTTTTGTTTTTATAAATGAACTGAGAACAATATATATAAAGGTGTTATCTTTGACTCTGCTCTCTCCTTCATTCCTTTTGCCACCTGTAGCTGTCAAGCCCTCCCATTCTTCCTTCCAGGTCCGTCCTTCTTCAATGTGTCCTCTTGTTCCATAACCACTGCTATCGCTCTAGTCTGCACAGTAGTGTGGCCAAAGCCAGTTACACATGAGAATTCTCAGAGCTCTACCTAAACTGGTTCAGAACTTCTGGAAATTAGGACCCTAAAATCTCCATTTTTAACAAGTTCCTTATGAGGTACCTTTTCAGTCCACCTCAGCCCACATTTGGAACATACTCTCCCGTATGCAAGGTGTATTCTGGTGTTTCCTGACTTTGGAAAGAAGCACCCGCCACCACGTAACCACTCAGAAATAAATCTGAGGAAGTGAAATGGAATTTCCATTTCTGAACCAATAAATTATCTTCAGAGATGACTGCTTGAGTGTAAAGTACACAAGGCCATAATGTGTGCAAGAATTAATGTTTGTGGAAGGAATAAATGACTGGATAACAATTGAACCCAAGGTGGGGGTGAGGCGATGCTGCATTTCGTAGTAGTCTACAAGACTGGACAAGAACTTTGCACATTCTGTTTTGAAGAGCTGCCAGGGAGAAGAAATGCCAGACCAAGGAAAAGTTGTGTAAGAGGAAAACTTAAAGAGGAGTATCGAAGCTTGGAAGGAGCCACATATGAAATAAAATGTCATTTATTCTTTTCTAATCACAACTCAGTTTAATGAGGAGATTTGGCAGGGAGGGGACCCTGGTTGGAATAAAGATACTCTATTAACCGAAGAAGCCAGTAGAGGCTACACAGCCAAATAAACTGTACCGGCCTTCCTTAATTTACCAGCTGTTTCCTTTCTGTTGAATGGAAATAGAAAAATTAAACCTTCTAAACTCAATATGAAAATGATTCCTTCAGACTCTAGAGAGCATGATCAGGTTCTTACAAGAGAAACTATTTAGCAGTGACTTAATAATATGTCTCCAGAATACAAATTCAAGGGACCAGACATGGAATGTTCATCAGCCTTTCTAATGACATTCACAGAGTTATTTTTATGCTTAATCAAATGAGTCTCAGACAGCTTTTGAATATGGAAAGGATGATACACAAATGTTTGTGCCAATTTCTGGTTATGCACTTTGCTTAAAAATTGCCTTGGACTAGCTAAAATTTTGGCTGAAGGCTTTTCTTGGTAAGAATGCAGTAAAATATGTGGGCATTTCATCCGAGTTGGGAGGGTATCACTTCACTGTGGGTCTCAGCACTATAAAAGTCAGTTAGGTGACAAAGTGACAAATTCTCTTTACACTACTTAACAAGATTTTATAGATTACACATTGAAGTAGGCAATTTCCATTACCATTTCCTGGATGGGGATTACATTGATATCTTCTATTAAAAGGATAAGAAATGACTTAAAACGTAAAAGTTAAAGCATGTACTCTTTGTTTTTGCCTTAGAAATACAAATTCATAATATAATATAATTTGGAACTAATATAGATATAAGAGAGCATCTAACTCAAAACGTTTGTTTCAAAAATAATTCAAAAAGAGTCATGTATCAAAATGTTCATTGCAGCTCTATTTACAATAGCCAGGACATGGAAGCAACCTAAGTCTCCATCAACAGATGAATGGATAAAGAAGATGTTCATGAAGAGACTAGCGGTAGGATGGGAATAAAACACAGACCTACTAGAGCATGGACTTGAGGATATGGGGAGGGGGAAGGGTAAGCTGTGACGAAGTGAGAGAGTGGCATGGACATATATACACTGCCAAACGTAGAGTGGATAGCTAGTGGGAAACAGCTGCATAGCACAGGGGGATCAGCTCGGTGGTTTGTGACCACCTAGAGGGGTGGGATAGGGAGGGTGGGAGGGAGGGAGACGCAAGAGGGAAGAGATATGGGGACATATGTATGTGTATAACTGATTCACTTTGTTGTAAAGCAGAAACTAACACACCATTGTAAAGCAATTATACTCCAATAAAGATGTTAAAAAAAATTAAGAGAAGCTGTCAGATTTAGTTCAAAATTAGAGCACCTAAGAGTTGATTGGATTTATGATAGTACTGCCAACTTAGAAATTAGTACGACCGAGAACCCTGCTTCTATATTCCACATGTGTACTAGAAATAAAACCAGGGCTCCCCAAATAATTTCCCATGAATGGATGGTGGTCATTTCCCTCAAAATCCTTGTCTTTGTAGCTTTCCCACAACATGTTGGTTTCTAGGAACTACCTGATGGAATGAAGCAAAAAGGGGAAGGGAGACCCCAGGAAAATCTTACCAAAACTACTAATCCATGCAAATGGAAAAAAATCATTTTTTCCTTGGCTAAAGTAATTTGGTTTGGCTTTCCCCATGACCCAAATTCACCAGATAATTACCAGTTCTCTGTTTCTCTTCGTGCCGTTTTGGTCTGGTCTTTGAATCCTGAGTGTACCCACAGTCTAAGGGATTAACTGAAAATTTCCCCTGACATTATTAAACCCATATACCATGCATTTTATGGCCTGTTGCAGGACCCCAGATTGCCAGCACTAGGAAATGCACTCAGGAGATTGGCCCTGGCCCCCAGATCACATGAAGGGAAAGGGGTTATTGAAAGAGAACAGCTGGGTGGCAAACTACAGGAGGACGGAGATATGTCTGTTTGATATGTCATTTTACCCTCAGTACCTTGCATAGTGCCTGATGGGCATATAGAAGGGGCTCAATACATATTTCTTGGAAAGCATATTCAAGTGAATGAATAGAAAAATCAAGTGAACAACCCCAGAAAGCTGAGAGAGTGAAGATGTAACTTCTCTCTTGGTTATTGTAAAAAACTGTCAGAGCTTCTCAGCTCTATAACACACACACACACGCTAAGCTAAATACGGACAGTAAGAAAAACCATAAGTGACAATTATTGAACTCTACTATGTATCAGGCATTGTTCTAACCAAGTCTTCCATGTGTGTTAATTCATTTACTCACTGAAAACCTATGTGGCAGATACTGTGATTATGCCCTCTGGCAGATGAGGAAGCCAAGAGTTTCATAAACTTCTTCAGTTTCCCAGCTAATGGAGGGATAGAACCAGGATATAAAGCAGGCAGCCCAACTCAAGAGACCACAATCCTAATAACTATGCTCTATTAATTCCTCAAAATTGAAATTGAACCTAAGTTACAAAAATGCTTCGGTATGAGTGCTAGGGGCTTCCCCTCTACTTTTCCATCCATCTTCTGGGGACTGTGCCTGTGCTTCATGGCATTTATTAGTGTCCTTGGCCATTAAAAAGAGAAATATCCAAATAGGTAGCTCATATGGAGTTTAGAAAAATCTTGGGACATTGTGGGGTATCACTTCTGATGACAATCCATGGATAACATGCAGGCGGCTGTTTACATAAGGTCCTCAAAAGAAAAGGCTGAAAGAAACAGCCAACACGGCCCTCCCCTAAATAGCAGTGCATAGTCTGCAGGGCACCCCATCTCTCTATGCTCACCAGCTCCCTTTCACCTGGTCCCCTCGGGCCTGGCCTGCTCATACCAACCCTCAGCCTACCACTTCACCTCTCCCTCTTCTAATGAGATGACCACCACATGCTAGCCCAGAAAGGGGGCTCAGTAACCTGGTTCTTTCCCTATTCTCTCTCTTTTTTAAATTTATTAATTTTATTTATTTATTTTTGGCTGCATTGGGTCTTCGTTGCTGTGTGCAGGCATTCTCTAGTTGCCACGAGCGGGGGCTACTCTTTGTTGTGAAGCACGGGCTTCTCATCGCGGTGGCTTCTCTTGTTGCGGAGCACGGGCTCTAGGCACGCGCGGAAGCACGGGCTTCTCATCGCGGTGGCTTCTCTTGTTGCGGAGCACGGGCTCTAGGCGCGCGGGCTTCAGTAGTTGTGGCACACGGGCTTCAGTAGTTGTGGCTCACGGCTTAGTTGCTCCGCGGCATATGGGATCTTCCCGGACCAGGGCTCAAACCTGTGTCCCCTGCATTGGCAGGCGGATTCTTAACCACTGCGCCACCAGGGAAGCCCTCCCTATTCTCTTTGTCACCTAATTTTATGTAATAGATTCTGTAGCCTGCTTCCTTAAGAATCTTCCTTTTGGATTCTCAAGGGCTCTCTCCTCTCTCAAAACCTGGCTCTTCCAAATCAAAAGTTCTGGCACTGGAATCCATGCTTCTATTGTGGGCTGCAAGAACCTATTTTATTGGTTCTTTCCTTTTTGCTTTCCTGATCTAACAATCCTAACTCTCCTGAAATCAATACAGATGCCTCCGGCTGAACAGGGAAGAAATGCTGAAACATAAAGAGAGATTAGTATTTCAAAAACAAAACCAAAACCCCTCTTTCAAGCCAGTCAACTACAGGCCACTAAGTTTAAGAAATCACCAAAGCTTGGGACTTCCCTGGTGGCGCAGTGGTTAAGAATCTGCCTGCCCATGCAGGGGACATGGGTTCGAGCCCTGGTCCAGGAAGATCCCACATGCCGTGGAGCAACTAAGCCTGTGTGCCACAACTACTGAGCCTGCACTCTAGAGCCCGCGAGCCACAACTACTGAACCCATGCGCCTAGAGCCTGTGCTCTGCAACAAGAGAAGCCACTGCAATGAGAAGCCCATATGCACCACAATGAAGAGTGGCTCCCACTCGCTGCAACTAGAGAGAGCCTGTGCACAGAACGAAGACCCAATGGAGCCAAAAATAAATAAATAAAAATAAATAAATTTATTTTTTAACAAAAGAAATCACCAAAGCTTAAGAGTTCACCTCATTGAAGTGTTGTATTTCATTTCATTTTGTTTTGTCTCCTCCCCAAACCTACAGAAGCAATTCTTGGACATGGCTCCCTTTGCTCCAGAGTGGAGAAGAGCTCTAGGCCTTAGCTTTTGTCCTGAGTCTGTCATTAATTTACTGAAAAACTTGGGCTGGCCACTTCTCTGCACTCGGTGACTGTCTCAGTTGCACCATCTACGTAACAATCATTTCACCCACTGTTTATGAGGCAATTATTGTGGACAAGATCTCTCTGGGAAGGTGTCCATGCATTGCCTCTTTTCACTTCACAAGAATCCTGGGAGCAAGGAAGGTATTTTTATCCCCATTTCACAGATAAGGCAGCTGAGGCTTATCATCCAGGTATAGTGATAAATCCAGGATTCAAACCCAGGTTTTCGGGACTCTGAAACCCTTTTCACTCTACAACTATAGTATTTTATTTTATTTTATTTTTTTAACATCTTTATTGGAGTATAATTGCTCTACAGTGGTGTGTTAGTTTCTGCTTTATAACAAAGTAAATCAGCCATACATAGACATATATCCCCATATCTCCTCCCTCTTGCGTCTCCCTCCCACCCTCCCTATCCCACCCCTCTAAGTGGTCAAAAAGC
>NC_041219.1:35432692-35434862 GCF_002837175.3 Physeter macrocephalus | reverse complement strand
TCTGCGTCTTTATTCCTGTCCTGCCCCTAGGTTCTTCAGAACCTTTTTTTTTTTTAGATTCCATATATATGTGTTAGCACAGGGTATTTGTTTTTCTCTTTCTGACTTACTTCACTCTGTATGACAGACTCTGAGTCCATCCACCTCACTACAAATAACTCAATTTCATTTCTTTTTATGGCTGAATAATATTCCATTGTATATACGTGCACATCTTCTTTATCCATTCATCTGTCGATGGACACTTAGGTTGCTTCCATATCCTGGCTATTGTTAACAGAGCTGCAATGATCATTGCGGTACAAGACTCTTTTTTGAATTATGGTTTTCTCAGGATATATGCCCAGTAGTGGGATTGCTGGGTCACATGGTAGTTCTATTTTTAGTTTAGGGGTGTGCGTGTGTGCACGCGCGCGTGTGTGTGTGTGTTACTACAGAGCTGCTAAGTCTATCGTAGAGGAAATGTTAATGGGAAAATACAAAGTCTGAAATACATCTATGCATAATACTGGAAAGGGAATACCAGTAGTTGGTTACCCAAGTCAAGTGGCAGAGCCATGGGGATATCCTGGTCCAAGAAAATACAGGCAGCAAATGTGAATGAACAAGCAAATTCCCTTCTGTTGACCAATCTAGGTTGATTATGTTGTTGGGACAGTTTCTCACCCTGCTAAGGCAAGACCAGAGTTGCAAAATCTTAAAAAAGGGCAAGGCAAAGACCACAAGCATTCTGGCAAAATTCTGGTTTGCCGTGGCCTCTCACGCTGACTTATTTCTGCTGAAATGATAGGATCCCCGGCAGGCCCTCTGGGCAGGAAACTCCAGTGCTTAGGGAGGGAGCCTAATTGAGAAAAGGACAATGAACCATATGCAGACTCTTGTGCCCCTGACACAGCAGAACACTGTCTTTGCTCTGGATGGCAAAGTTGTTTTCCCACTGTGTGCTTGGCAGAGAGATGACGCATTCTGTGACAGTAACTGTGAACAGGTTGGGGGGAAAAGCAAGGGTCACTTCCAAGAGGTCTGTTAAAACTTTCCCTTTTCAAAGTCTGAGGAAATAATAATGTGGCAGCCCAAGTGAAAATCTATCTGTTGCTATGCATTCAGTGTACACCTTGCTTATCCACTCAAAAGTCTGAATTAAAATCGCAGCTGTTATTTGTGTGTTGGGTTCAGACATTCTCCCATGGCCATGGCAAAGGAACAAAGGAAAATACACGTGTTGGTCGTTACACCTGCAACTGGGAAGAATGGTGGTTGATGTCAGCTGCATTCATATTGTATCTGGAATAATAATAATGCCTTTCATTTGCAGAAAGCTTTACAGTTCATGAAGCCTTTGTGTGCATTTCATGCATTTGTAAAATTAAACATGGTGACTCCCTTATAGAAAACAATAGAAAAATATACTTTTTTTGAAAAATCACCCTCTGCAACATGTAGATGACCAAACGATTGAGTGTCTAAATATATTCTTTATGTAGTCATAGCACCCCAAGATGTCCTACTCAACAAATTTCTTCTCCATTGTAACAACGGTAACACACACACACACACACACACACACACAAAGCATATTTCCTGTTCTTAATTGAGTGTATATCTTTTTTGCTTAATGATTTATAGGAGTCCTTTATACATTCCTGATATGAGTTCTTTGTCACATATAAGATTGTTACTCTCTTCCAATTGCTTATTGAGTCTGTGATTAGCACACTATTTCTTGAACTTTAGAGTTAGAAAAATTGCTTTAGTCCAAATTCTTCATCCACAGATAAGGAAAACTGTCCCAGAGTGAAGTTTTCACATAGCTACTTAGTGGTAAAAAATAAGATTAGAACCCAAGTCTTCACACCTTTTCTCCTGGGCTATAGCTAATACTCTGCATTGGTGAATTCTTTTTTTTTTTTTAATTTTACTTATTTTTTTATACAGCAGGTTCTTATTAGTTATCCATTTTATACATATTAGTGTACACATGTCAATCCCAATCTCCCAATTCATCCCACCACCCCCAAGCCTGCCACTTTCCCCCCTTGGTGTCCAAACATTTGTTCTCTACATCTGTGTCTCTATTTCTGCCCTGCAAACCAGTTCATCTGTACCATCTTTCTAGATTCCACATATATGTGTTAATATACGATATTTGTTTTTCTCTTTCTGACTTACT
>NC_041219.1:35414051-35432531 GCF_002837175.3 Physeter macrocephalus | reverse complement strand
TATGGCTGAGTAATATTCCATTGTATATATGTACCACATCTTCTTTATCCATTCGTATATCGATGGGCATTTAGGTTGCTTCCATGACCTGGCTATTGTAAATAATGCTGCAATGAATATTGGGGTGCATGTGTCTTTTTGAATTATGGTTTTCTCTGGGTAGATGCCCATTAGTGGGATTGCTGGGTTCTATGGTAATTCTATTTTTAGTTATTTAGGGAACTTCCATACTGTTCTCCATAGTGGCTGTATCAATTTACATTCCCACCAACACTGCAAGAGGGTTCCCTTTTCTCCACACCCTCTCCAGCATTTGTTGTTTGTAGATTTTCTGATAATGCCCATTCTAACTGGTATGAGGTGATACCTCATTGTAGTTTTGATTTGCATTTCTCTAATAATTAGTGATGTCGAGCAGCTTTTCATGTGCTTCTTGGCCATCTGTATGTCTTCTTTGGAGAAATGTCTATTTAGGTCTTCTGCCCATTTTTGGATAGGGTTGATTGTTTTTTTAATATTGAGCTGCAAGAAAGTTTTACAGTGTCTTGTCTTACATTTAGGTCTCTAATCCAGTTTGAGTTTATTTTTGTGTATGGTGTTAGGGAGCATTCTAATTTCATTCTTTTACATGTAGCTGTCCAGTTTTCCCAGCATCACTTATTGAAGAGACTGTCTTTTCTCCATTGTATATCCTTGCCCCCTTTGTCACAGATTGGTTGACTATAGGTGCGTGGCTTTATCTCTGGGCTTTCTATCCTATTCCATTGATCTATATTTCTATTTTTGTGCCAGTACCATACTGTCTTGATTACTGTAGCTTTGTAGTATAGTCTCAAGTCAGGGAGTTTGATTCCTCCAGCTCCGTTTTTTTCCCTCAATATTGCTTTGGCTATTCAGGGGTCTTTTGTGTCTCCATACAAATTTTAAGATTTTTTGTTCTAGTTCTGTAAAAAATGCCATTGGTAATTTGATAGGGATTGCATTGAATCTGTAGATTGCTTTGGGTAGTACAGTCATTTATACAATATTGATTCTTCCAATCCAAGAACATGGTATATCTCTCCATCTGTTTGTATCATCTTTAATTTCTTTCATCAGTATCTTATACTTTTCTGCATACAGATTTTTGTCTCCCTAGGTAAGTTTATTCCTAGGGTTTTATTCTTTTTGTTGCAGTTGTAAATGGGCGTGTTTCCTTAATTTCTCTTTCAGATTTTTCATAATTAGTCTATACAAATACAAGAGATTTCTGTGCATTAATTTTGTAACCTGCAACTTTACCAAATTCATTGATTAGCTCTAGTAGTTTTCTGGTGGCATCTTTAGGATTCTCTATGTACAGTATCATGTTATTTGCAAATAGTGACAGTTTTATTTCTTCTTTTCCAATTTGTATTCCTCTTATTTCTTTTTCTTCTCTGATTGCTGGGGCTAGGACTTCCAAAACTATGTTGAATTATAGTGGTGAGAGTGGAGATCCTTGTCTTGTTCCTGATCTTAGAGGAGATGCTTTCAGTTTTTCACCATTGACAATGATGTTTACTGTGGGTTTGTCCTATATGGCCTTTATTATGTTGAGGTAGGTTCCCTCTATGCCCACTTTCTGGAGAGTTTTTATCATAAATGGTGTTGAATTTTGTCAAAAGCTTTTTCTGTATCTATTGAGATGATCATATGGGTTTTTTTCTTCAGTTTAATATGGTGTATCACATTGACTGATTTGCGTATATTGAAGAATCCTTGCATCCCTGGGATAAATCCCACTTGATCATGGTGTATGATCCTCTAATGTGTTGTTGGATTCTGTTTGCTAGTATTTTGTTGAGGATTTTTCCAGCTATATTCATCAGTGATGTTGGTAATTTTAATTTTTTGTAGTATCTTTGTCTGGTTTTGGTGTCAGGGTGATAGTGGCCTCAGAGAATGAGTTTGGGAGTGTTCCTTCCTCTGAAATTTTTTGGAAGAGTTTGAGAAGGATGGGTGTTAGCTCTTCTCTAAATGTTTCATAGAATTCACCTGTGAAGCCATCTGGTCCTGGACTTTTGTTTGTTGGAAGATTTTTAATCACAGTTTCCATTTCGTTACTTGTGATTAGTCTATTCATATTTTCTATTTCTTCCTGGTTCAGTCTTGGAGGGTTATACCTTTCTAAGAATTTGTCCATTTCTTCCAGGTAGTCCATTTTATTGGCATAGAGTTGCTTGTAGTAGTCTCTTAGGATGCTTTGTATTTCTGCGGTGTCTGTTGTAACTTCTCCCTTTTCATTTCTAATTTTATTGATTTGAGGTCTCTCCCTCTTTTTCTTGATGAGTCTGGCTAATGGTTTATAAATTTTGTTTATCTTCTCAAAGAACCAGCTTTTAGTTTTATTGATCTTTGCTATTTTTTTTTGTTTCTATTTCATTTATTTCTAATCTGATCTTTATGACTTCTTCCTTCTACCAACTTTGGGTTTTGTTTGTCCTTCTTTCTCTAGTTCCTTTAGGTGTAAGGTTAGATTGTTTATTTGAGATTTTTCTTGTTTTTTGAGGTTGGCTTCTATTGCTATAAACTGCCCTCTTAGAACTGCTTTTCTGCATCCCATAGGTTTTGGATCATCGTGTTTTCATTGTAATTTGTCTCTAGATAGTATTTTATTTCCTCTTTGATTTCTTCAGTGATCTCTTGGTTATTTAGTAACTTATTGTTTAGCCTCCATGTGATTGTCTTTTTAATTTTTTTTCCCTGAATTCATTTCTAATCTCATAGTGTTGTGGTCAGAAAAAATGCTTGATATAATTTCAGTTTTCTTAAATTTACTGAGGCTTGATTTGTGACCCAAGACGGGATCTATCCTGGAGAATGTTCTATGCGCACATGAGAAGAAACTGTAATCTGCTGTTTTTGGATGGAATGTCCTATAAATATCAATTAAATCTATCTGGTCTATTGTGTCATTTAAAGCTTTGTTTCCCTATTAATTTTCTGCCTGGATGATCTGTCCATTGGTGTAAGTGACTGTTAAAGTCCCCCCCCATTATTGTGTTACTGTTGATTTCCTCTTTTATAGCTGTTAGCAGTTGCCTTATGTATTGAGGTGCTCCTATGTTGGGTGCGTATATATTTATAATTGTTATATCTTCTTCTTGGTTTCATCCCTTGATCATTATGTAGTGTCCTTCCTTTTCTCTTGTAATATTCTTTATTTTAAAGTCTGTTTTATTTGATATGAGTATTGCTACTCCATCTTCCTTCTGATTTCCATTTGCATGGAATATCTTTTTCCATCCCTCACTTTCAGTCTGTATATGTCCCTAGGTCTGAAGTGGGTCTCTTGTAGACAGCATATATATGGGCCTTGTTTTCGTATCCATTCAGCGAGCCTGTGTCTTTTGGTTGGAGCATTTAATCCATTCACGTTTAAGGTAATTATTGACATGTGTGTTCCTATTACCATTTTCTTAATTGTTATGGGTTTGTTTTTGTAGGTCCTTTTCTACTCTTGTGTTTCCCACTTAGAGAAGTTCCTTTAGCACTTGCTGTAGAGCTGGTTTGGTGATGGTGAATTCTCTTAGCTTTTGCTTGTCTGTAAAGCTTTTGATTTCTCCATTGAATCTGAATGAGATCCTTGCTGGGTAGAGTAATCTTGGTTGTAGGTTATTCCTTTCATCACTTTAAATATATCATGCCACTCCCTTCTGGCTTGTAGAGTGTCTGCTGAGAAATCAGCTGTTAACCTTATGGGAGTTCCCTTGTATATTATTTGTTTTTTTTCCCTTGTTGCTTTCAATAATTTTTCTTTGTCTTTAATTTTTGTCAATTTGATTACTATGTGTCGTGGCATGTTTCTCCTTGGGTTTAACCTGCCTGGGACTTCCTTTGCTTCCTGGACTTGGGTGGCTATTTCCTTTCCCATGTTAGGGAATTTTTCAACTATAATCTCTTCAAATATTTTTTCAGGTCCTTTCTCTCTCTCTTCTCCTTCTGGGACCCCTACAATGCAAACGTTGCTGCATTTGATGTTGTCCCAGGGGTCTCTTACGCTGTCTTCATTTCTTTTCATTCTTTTTTCTTTATTCTGTTCTGTGGCAGTGAATTCCACCATTCTGTCTTCCAGGTCACTTATCCGTTCTTCTGCCTCAATTATTCTGCTATTGATTCCTTCTAGTGTATTTTTCATTTCAGTTATTGTGTTGTTCATCTCTGTTTGTTTGCTCTTTAATTCTTCTCTGTGTTTGCTCTTTAATTCTACTAGGTCTTTGTTAAACATTTCTTGCATCTTCTCAATCTTTGCCTCCATTCTTTTTCTGAGGTCCTGGATCATCTTCACAGTCATTATTCTGAATTCTTTTTCTGGAAGGTTTCCTATCTCCACTTCATTTACTTGTGTTTCTAGGTTTTATCTTGTTCTGTCGTCTGGTGCATACCCCTCTGCCTTTTCATCTTGTGTATCTTTCTGTGAATGTGGTTTTTGTTCCACAGGCTGCAGGACTGTAGTTCTTCTTGCTTCTGCTGTCTGCCCTCTGGTGGATCAGGCTATCTAAGAGGCTTGTGCAAGTTTCCTGATGGAAGGGACTGGTGGTGGGTAGAGCTGGCTGTTGCTCTGGTGGGCAGAGCTCAGTAAAACTTTAATCTGCTTGTCCGCTGATGGGTGGGGCTGGGTTCCCTCCCTGTTGGTTGTTTGGCCTGAGGCAACCCAACACTGGAGCCTACCTGGCTCTTTGGTGGGGCTAATGGCGGACTCTGGGAGGGCTCTCACCAAGGAATACTTCCCAGAAATTCTGCTGCCAGTGTTCTTGTCCTCACGGTGAGCCACAGCCACCCCCCCCCACCTCTGAAGGAGGCCCTCCAACACTAGCAGGTAGGTCTGGTTCAGTCTCCTATGGGGTCACTGCTCCTTCCCCTGGGTCCCGATGCACGCACTACTTTGTGTGTGCCCTCCAAGACTGGAGTCTCTGTTTCCCCCAGTCCTGTCAAAGTCCTGCAATCAAATCCCCCTAGCCTTCAAAGTCTGATTCTCTAGGAATTCCTCCTCCCGTTGCTGGACCTCCAGGTTGGGAAGCCTGAAGTAGGGTTCAGAACCTTCACTCCAGTTGGTGGGCTTCTGTGGTATAAGTGTTCTCCAGTCTGTGAGTCACCCACCCAGCAGTTATGGGATTTGATTTTATTGTGATTGCGCCCCTCCTAACATCTCATTGTGGCTTCTCCTTTGTCTTTGGATGTGGGGTATCTTTTTTGGTGAGTTCCAGTGTCTTCCTGTTGATGATTGTTCAGCAGTTAGCTGTGATTCCGGTGCTCTCGCAAGAGGGAGTGAGCACATGTCCTTCTACTCCTCCATCTTGATCCTGGTGAATTCTTAAGTTGTTGTAGTCATATAGTGTGATATACTCATATAATTCACATATAGCAATTAAAAATAAAAACCATCTACTGACATATGAAACAACATGTGTAAATCTCAGATATAATGTTAAGTGAAAAAGTCAGACATAATAAGCTATATACTGTGTGATTCCATTCACATCTAGCTCAAAACTAGGCAAAACCAACCTATGATGGTAGAAATTAAATCTCTATTCCTTGGGAGAGGATAGTGACTGGAAGAGGCCATGAAGGACCTTCTCTGGGTGTTGAAATGTTCTATGTCTTGATGTGGGAGGTAATTGCATGGATGGCTACAAATAAAAAAATTCATTAAACTGTACATTTAAGATATGTGCATTTTCAGGGAGATCAGCTCAGTGCTTTGTGACCACCTAGAGGGGTGGGATAGGGAGGGTGGGAGGGAGGTGCAAGAGGGAGGGGATATGGGGACATATGTATATGTATATCTGATTCATTTTGTTGTACAGCAGAAATTAATGCAACATTGTAAAGCAATTATACTCCAATAAAGATGTTAAAAAAAAAGATATGTGCATTTTTCTGTGTGTAAGTTATACATTAGTAGAAAACAAAGAAGAAAACCAAAGCAGAGACTTAACTATTTCTCATTAACTTGATGGATATTGAGCAAAAGAGAATAATTCTGGCCCTCAAATGATTTTTAATCTGAATTATTCTTCTTGGCTGACTTTCACTATTACACAAACCAGAAAGCTGCCAAATCTCTACTTCTTTGAATAGTCTGGCTCTGCCTTGAACAAGCTGTGGGTTGGGCTAACTGACCTTCAGAGTCACTCCTAGGTCCAGATTTCTGGGATTCTTGGAAAAAGAGATGCCAAAATATATCTCTGAGTGGAAAGGAACGTCAGAGCTGTCTGGTTCTTGTCTGTAATTTTGTAGGAGAAAAGAATGAGCTTAGAAAATGGAAATGACTTGCCTAAGGTTTCCCTGATAGTAATTCAGCACAGCTCTGCTGACTTCATCTCAACTCAGGTCAACAAATATCACTTGAGTGCCTGCTATGTGCCAGGCACTGAGTCAGACACCACATTGGGCTCCTGGGTTCCATAAAGCCACAGCTAAAGGTGGCATTGTGTTGCTTTGTGAGGGAAGCAGTGAGCTCATTTCCCACAACCTAGCGTGAGAGCACCAGCAGAAAAAGTCACAAGACTTAAAAAGGAAGCAAGACAAAGGTCAAAGCGCCAAAGCAATGTAACCATATAATGTCCTTTCCTGCACTCAACCACAGAACTATCAAAGTCTCTCCTTGTCCCAGAGTAGTGGTTCTGGGACTCTAAACCATCATAATGGTAAGCTATAATTCTGGAGTCTATTATATGAAAATTCTGGGCATATGGCTTAACATCCTGTGAACCTGAACTTCCTTATTTTATAAACTTCTACTTCCTTTCTGGTGAAACTTGTATCTTTAAGCAAAGTTCTATTCTCCTTCAGTTGATTTAGCAAACATGAGGAAGTAATTGCTCTAGCCTTCTTACAAAGTGGCTGCAGGAACTGAACATGATGAATGTGAAATTCACCACTCAAAGCATGCAAAACACAAGAATTCACCATTGTGACAACAGCTTAGTGAAGTGGACACAGGCTCAGAGAGTAAGCCAAGGACATGGGTCTGTCGTAACTGTACCACTGACTAGCTATGTGATCTCTGCCTCTCTGTGCAGTCACTCCACCTCTCTGAGCCTCTGTTTCTTCATTTACAGATTGAAGGGATTGGGCCAAAGAACTGTGCACATTTTCCTCAGCTCTGAGAAAAAGAGCTGTGACTCGTGGGCTCATGAAAAAAACTTTGGAGTTTTGTGTGTTTTGCTGGTTGTCCCTAGGAGGACTGTTGGTAGTGAAGAGGCAGAGGGTTAAACAAGAGGGAAAAGGGTGAAGAAAATACAAGAGGGAAAGGAGAGGAAACTGAGAGGACTATAAGGAGAGACTTTCATTGAGGGTCTGCATGACCATTTGCTACAAAGGGCCTTCAGGTGGCTCTTGCACTGGACTTCTGACCTCCTTTCCTTTTTCTTCACACCGGTACTCACAAAATTTCTGATTCTATCTTGATCAAATTGGCCCACTAAATCCCCAAACCTCAGCCTGGGGTGATGACTGGCTGTTTTCCTAGACTTTCTCCCTCCCCTCCCATCTCTCCCTCTTCTATCCCATTGTGATCCATTCCAAAACTTCTCTGCACACCAAAGTCACCATAACTCATACAACACTTTTCTTTCCATTCATGAAACTTAGGGACTTGGTTGGGGTTTATACCTCTAACCTCTGAGCCTAACGGAAACTATGTGAATGTGTAACCTCTACTACCAATCTCCCTGCACTCTTGCAGTCTTGCCTCCTTGAACTTGGCATGGCTCAGAATTCACCTGGGGTACAGATGGGGATTTTTCAACCATGGGCACAGGACAGGGGACCAATGCATCTCTGAAGAAAGTAACAGGGGTTCTGAGGACTCGCAGCCCTGCCCAGACCCCTCCCACCTTCCCCGCCCACCCGTTCCCCTGTGCTGGAAGCAGTTGTTAATTTCTCTGAATGAAGAAGAGCAACCTTTAAAAAAGAAAAAAAAAGGGCTTCCCTGGTGGTGCAGTGGTTAAGAAACCTCCTGCCAATGCAGGGGACATGGGTTCGAGCCCTGGTCCAGGAAGATCCCACGTGCCGCGGCGCAACTAGTGCAGGGGACATGGGTTCGAGCCCTGGTCCAGGAAGATCCCACGTGCCGCGGAGCAACTAAGCCCGTGTGCCACAACTGCTGAGCCTGCACTCTAGAGCCCGTGAGCCACAACTACTGAAGCCCACGTGCTACAGCTACTGAAGCCCGGGTGCATAGAGCCCATGTTCCACAGCAGGAGAGGCCACCGCAATGAGAAGCCTGTGCACCGCAACGAAGAGTAGCTCCTGCTCACCGCAACTAGAGAAAAGCCCGCGAGCAGCAACGAAGACCCAAAGCAGCCAAAATAAATTAATTAACTAATTTTTTTTTTTTTTAAAAGTAACAGGAATACTCAGTGCCCAAGTATCAGGAAAGAACAGTTCTCCTGAGGGCACAGCTGAGACACTTTATGGGGACAAGTTCCCAGGAGCGCATCCCTTCCCAAACACAAAGGATGTACAAACCAAATTGGGTCTTGTTTCCCAAAAACACTATTTCATAAGCGCTAAACAGAAGTGTGAGCTTGTAGGATCCACCTCTCCCAATCTCCCTCCACCTCCTACAAAATAAAAACCAAACTCCCCAAACTGGCATGGAAAGCCCTTCATGAATTTCTTACATCTTCATCATAATTTGTAGCCATTCTCCATGTGTCTGCTTCACCTTCTGATGCTCTGTTTCTGTGGTTCTCAAGTTGGGTGAAGTAGCTCTCCACATTAGAATCACCAGGGAACTTTAAAAATTCAGATGCCCCGGCCACACCCCAGACCCATTAAATGAGAATCTCTGAGGGTGAGACTGAGGCATCAGTATTTTTTTAAAGCCCCCCTGGTGATTATAGTGTAGTGATGTAGAGAATCACTGCTTTAATTGGTTTAAGAATCATCAGGAGTGTGTGTCAAGAATAAAGATTGCTTAGGACCCCAGCCCTGAGATTCTAAATCAGTTAAGTACAAGGTGGGGGGCCTTGAAATGTGCATTTTCAATAGGCTCCTAGGGGAATTACAGTGCAAATACCTGAGAACCACACTTGGAAAAAACATTGCTCTTGGTCGATCAGACTACCCGTCCAAGTTGTCTGAGTACAGTAAGCACTCTCACTCTCCTTGGCTTTGAATAGGCTTTGCTCTCTGCCTGGACTCCCCTCCCCTCCCCCTGACCTCTGAGAGAACTTTCAGTCACCTTCCAAATGTAAACTCTTCTCTGTGACTTTTCCTGACCCTTCCCAGGAGGAATTAATTACTCCCCTGTATAAGTTTCCATAGCACTTTGTACATGCTTCTGCTAAAGCATTTATCACACGATATTATGGCTGTTTCCTTATGTGTCTGTCACACCATTTAAACTATGGGTATTTTCCTTTTCTCATCTCGCCAGGACCTAGCACAGTGCCTGGGACATAACTCAAGTCAGTAAATGTTTATTGAATTAATGAAGTTATTTGTGGAGTTGGTCATCATATTAGATATCCATCCATCTATGTGTGGCAAGACTACAGATGCTGGGATAGGGCACAGGAAAGATGCTAGTGCCAGAGAGGAGAGCCAGCCATAACAAGGCCAGGTTGGAGAAATGCCAGCCTTAGGACCAGGGCTAGGGCATGACTCCTCCAGAACAGAGGGCACACAGACAGGTTCAGGTTTGCTTCCTAACATCAGTAGGGACAAGAAAAATACTTAGGATGGTAATTGAAAGTTAGAAGTAGATATGAAGCAGAAGTCCAAGCTCATGGATATGGTTGGTGACCCTAAGAATGATTGGGGTACCTAGCATTTATATTAAAAGAACACAAACATCTGAGCCAAAGTCCAGACCTACAATAAAAATCTCCATGAGACATGTGGAGAACCTGAACATTTAACAAGAGCCCCAGGAGATCCTTATGATCACTCAGGTTTATGAAACACCTGGCTAAGAAACTTCAGGAAGTGCTGAGAATGGGTAGAAAAAGTTTTTAATGCAAAGGAAAGGCAGCATTCCCAGGCACATAATGACTTGCTGTGGTAGCATTAAGTCCATATATTATGGGGAGCAAGGGAAGTTTGAAGTTTAAAAAACAGGGGCCAAGGATCATCGCTGGGTCCCAGGAGGCCAGAGACCTTTAGAGAACCTTAGTGTGGGCTGCACCAGCTGAGAGGCAGCTCTTCTTATCTATCCTACCTCCCTAAAGCCCTGGAGTTGGGCAAGTCTGAGTACAAGGTGAGGGACATTATGAAGAGAGGAACCAGAATCTGAAAAAGGCTATAGAAATGAAGCCAGCAGAGTAGGCAGAAAAATAAATCAGAACACAAGCAAAGTACAGCCCTGTCTCTCCCAAACTAAAATAATGTAAAATTATTATTCCAGTCATGTTTCAAGCTCGGAGAAAGAGGAGGGATGAGGGTTGTCATTACCAGAGTTAGCCAAACTGCAGGCTCAGGGCAGAGTCTCCCAGACTGCCCTTACTTGTGACACTAGCTGCCAGTTTGGGGGATTCCCAAAACCACCCCAGGTTTGATCATTCGCTAGTAAGATTCACAGAACTCACTGAAAGCTATTACATATATACAGTCACGCTTTATTATAGGGAAGGGATTAGAACCAACAAAAGAAAAATTCACAAAGGGCAGAGTTTAGGAGGCTTCCAAATGCAAAGCTTCTGTAGTCCTCAGGACACATTACCCTCCCAGCATCAATGTGTGACCTTACAAACAGAGTATTGCCAACTTGGGAAACTCAGCCTCTGTGTCCAGAGTTTTTATTGGAACTTCATTACATAGATATGATTGATTGATTGATTGCCCACATTATTGAACTCAGTCTCTGGTGGCACTTCCCCTTCCCCAGAGGTTGGGCTAGAAGAGGCCTGAAGTGGAGAGGGTGCCTGCTCTTGGCCATATTTGAAATGGAGTTGATGTTGCAGAATCAAAAGTGGATTTTCTGTGAAGCTGTAAGGCCCTCATCCACATTGCATAGTCATGGGATCAATCAAAGAACAGATTAGAACTAGTATAGCTTTACTAAAGGTTTGGAATAGAGGTAAAGATATTCAACTATATACACATAATGACTCACCTAAATTTCAGTGAAACCCTTAGTTAGACATCAGTCAAAAATGTATCAATCGCAGTCAGGAATATGAAAATGTTCTTGAGGGCAAAATTAACTACCTACAATCAGCACTCTCTTCAACAGTGCCACCCTTTGCAGATTCTTGAACCCTCTGATGCTCATTGTTTCACCAGCAAACTAATGCTTTAAACCTATGGTTTTTGTGTTGTATCTGGCCTTCCTGGGTGTACTTAGAACATTACTAGAAGAGGAGTAAATCTATCAACAAACTCTAAAAAAAAAAACTATCAATCAATTTCTTTTTGTTGAAAACTATGCTTACTATGTGCCCAACACTAACCCAGATGTTAAGCTACTATTTTGGGGAATACTATAGAAACAGGAGATACAATCAAGGATCACAGAAGTTACAAGCTGGTTGAGTAAGGTAAGTCAAAATACTGAAATAGGCAGAGGTTTTTATATAGAATGTAATGGGGCATGTGAAAATCTCCAATACCGATGATCACTGACCTGAGAGATATGTTGATGACTGGAATGTGTGGGCTAATAACTAGGTGGAGGCAGAAAAGAGCTGGAAACTCCACTGGAATAGAATGTTTAACAGTATATTATTAAGGGTTTAAATGTCAGGTAGAAACTCTGTATGTGAAATGAGCTCAAAGGGAAAACCAGTGAGACCTGGAAGAACAGCAGGAGTTCCTGGACAAATCTTGAAGTAGCAGATGCTTTGGACAGAACAAGTGGAAAAAGAAACCCACTTTCACTGCCTTGATGGACAGTAAAGAGCTAACTCAATGCTACATCTATTTCACTACAGCCAGCCATCTGAGTAGCAAGCAGCGTGTACTTTCTGATAATGAAAGTATCTAGCAAGAGCTTTAGAATATCTTCCAAAACTTACACACAGAAGCAAATGGCACATTAGTCAGGATGCCGGGCCATAACAAAGATATAAGGCGCTTTCCCGCCATCTTTCTGAAGCAGCTGCTGAATAATCAAGACATACCACTTGGAGTTTTTTTAAAATAGAAGTCAGTAGTTTGCTAGAAAAGGAAACGAGGGTACTCAGAGGGAGATTTGGGGGTAGTTACTGAAGGGTAGGGATCAACATAAAAGCATTCTCAGGAATAAGCGATTGGCACAATTCTGAACAGCTAAAGAATTTGGAAGATAGCAAAAGTCCCTGAGCAATTTCAAAAACTCTCTAAAACATCTTCTATTTTATGCCTTATTATGCTGTCTGAACTTTGAGAGGTTCAAATATCTCATCTGATTTCTAAGGCTTTCCATTTCCTGTTAATAAGTCTTATCTTTGTCATTACATGAATAACTAAAACACTTATTCAACAAATATTTGAGGACCTCCACTACTCTAGGTTCTATGGGTACAATAATAAACAAAAAGTCTCTGTCCTCATGGAGATTATATTCCATCAGAGAGGGACAGACAATAAACACATATATATCTAATATCTACTATGCAATATAGTTACTAGTTCTATAATGGGAGCTAAAGCATGTTTAAGTCGAGGGAAAGAGAGAATGGGGAGTAGGGTAGTACTGTTTATATAAGGTAGACAGGGAAAGTTTCACTGGTAAGGGTGTTTGAGCAGAGGTCCAAATGAAGTGAGGGGTTAAGCCATGTGGATATCTAGGGGAAAAGCATTCCAGGTTAGGGAAACAGCTAATACAAATCCTGGAGGCTAGAATGAGCTTCACCTATAGGCTTTAACATTACGGGCAATAGGAGGAGTGGAATGAAATGAAGTGGGAGAGGTAGGTAGCAGCCAACTCACATAGGCTTTTGTAAATCAGAACAAACTTTGGATTTTATTCTGGTTGCAAAAGACAACCTTTGGAGGGTTTCCTTTATGTTCTTGCAAGTGCAGATATTTCCTGCTCTTTTCATGTCTACTCTCAAACCATGACTTCCCTGGTAAGAAGGCCACAGTGACTATTTATTAATTCCACTCTCCACTACTCATCCTATGTTCCCTTTATTTCTCTTCAGATGGCCAGTGTTCCTACTGTGGAGTGACCCAAAACTTTATTCCAGAGGGATCTGAGCTTTCAGGCGTTCCCGGTTATAAAGAATTGCCATAGCCTTCCCTTAATTTATGACTGGGCAGGGAAGACCTAGGCGGTTCCTCTGGATTTTATTCATGTTCTTCTCTGACTACACTATGTATCAGAACCTTTGATAACCAGGATCAACTATAGCCTATATTTTCCCTACCTGGTGTTAAAAGGAGCCTGGAGTGGCAGGGTAGCAGCCTCTGTTGCTTCCTCTGATGGAAGCATTTCTTCTCCAAGTACAATACTAAAGTTCCTATACAAGCATTACCCAAACTCATAGGTATAATATGAAATGTAATTGTGAGAAGTGGCATTCCCATTTCTTACCTTGGTCCCTGGATCCACGTTTTCCACAAGGGCCTGCACCATATATCAAACACAGGTAGACACAAGTCTCACCTCTAAGATGGCACTCCAACCTTTCAAGATGCTGAGTTTCAGTTGGCACCATAACTGATTCTTACTTCAGTCATTTCACTGTTTTTTAAAGCCAGCTGCTTCTAGGACACAGTTTACGATAAGACCATGAATTTCCATGGGCATCAGCACATTGTCTTCCTCTCCTAAAGTGTGAGCTTCTTGTTGAGAAGCAACATTGAGTGGGATACTGTGATAGTGAAAAAAGACATTCAGAATACCTACAGATGATGGCTTTGGCAGAAGCACTGAGGGAAGAGAAGTAAATCTAAATCATGTCTATTTTAGTAAGGACATACTGCTTCTCCCTCCACAAAGGAAGGAATTAAATGCTATGAACCTGCCATCGTGTGAATGACTGGTCTCCTTGGAGAGCTATCAGTTGGGAAGGTCAGGGTTGGTCACTAAAGCTGGTCTCCTTGGAGTGCTATCAGTTGGGAAGGTCAGGGTTGGTCACTAGGGCTGGCAAGTTGGTGATGCTGGGAAAGCCTTGATGAAGAGAAGTCCACATAATTGAGCTAGTATGTCAGTTCCTGCCACCATGGTCACTTAACTAGTGAGCCCACTGAGCACCATTGGCACAGCTGAGGATAAAGAGCTACTGGCATTCAATGGCTGATCCTATTGATCACCTAAGTATTACAGGCCCTTTTTGTGAATATTTACATGGAACTCAGATTTTGTGGACCCATTTTTGAGAGCATATCAGATTAGAGTGCACCTGGGCACACCTGAAGGTATGATTTTGTGGATCAGAAAACACTGTGCATGGTTCCAATTTCTATACCTATTATTTACTTATAAGCATCAGAAACTAATTTTTTATGATTTATGGGAAAAAGTGATATTGGGTAGCTCACAAAATCTCTAGGAAAGTCAGCAAACCAAGCTCAGAGGCTACACATTCAGGGATCATCTTCAAAATCATGCTACGGAACCTGGTTGGTGAAGACACCACTGCCACAACCAATAACAGTAGGTGACCCACACCCCTATCATTGGACATTGCTGACAGCCCTGCACCACTACTGTCTCTAGAAGCTGGATGTAGCTGCCAATCACTTTAATGGATCTGTGGGGTCCTCGATGCTCTCTAGCTTGTTTTTGTGTTTGTGTTTATCTGTTTTATTTAGAGGCTTGTCTCCCAACAGCAAAGTCTAGGGGGATAACATAGAGTTTATAACATAAGCCAAAGAAAAGAGGAGAGTAGATGATGAACTAAGAGTAGTTTTGGACTCTAAAAGAAATTAGTTTAACCAATGGGTGGGAAGCCAAAGACAACCTGAGGAAGCTTGACTGGTGTTTATATAAAGTAGGTCACTAAGAAATGACAAGCACCCTGTCTCCCTCGTAGGTTCAAAAGCCCACAGAGGTAAGTGACCCCAGGATATGTTCAGGGAAACCTGAGGGCTGAAGGAACTATGGCTCAGTTTTCCAGTGGATGGCTTGGGAGATGACAGATCTCACATGAGAGACTTAGGTCCAACATGAAGGTAAAATATCACTGACTGAAGGAGGTGTAGCTGTGAGAAGCTCATTGGGAAAACAGAGCCCACCCAAGGCATTTTAAACAGAACCAACTTAATATAGGGAATTGTTTACATAGGTAATGAAAGAGCTAAAAAGCCAAACGAAGGATGGTGAGGCAACTCAGATATTAGCAAGAGCAGAAAGCCACCACCACCCTTAGGGCTGTAAGGACCCAGGGAGGATGTCATATTACCAGAGCCAGAACCTGAAGCCATTGGTTGAGAGTTAGAACTGTGGCAGGGGCTGCTCCACAGGAGCTGGGAACCCAGAGGATGGGCTTGACCAACAGGACCTGAAACTGCATAAACAAGCAAGCAAACTAAAGCAGACAGTGCTGGAAGCCTCATTGGAAGCAAAAAGGAGGAGAAATACTCTGGTTCATCCTGCCCTCCAGTCTTCCACCAGTACCACCCATTGGCCAAACCTACTTGAAAGCCAGTTGGTAAGGGAACCTGGGAAATGTAGTTCCCTGCAATGCAGGTGACATGAGCTCTTCAAGCAGCTCACCAAAAGGTAGTCCACACAAGGCAAACTGTGGAGCTCCACCCTCTGACAGTACCAATTCTGTAGGCCTGCGAAGGTCACAGCCAGACAGGAGGTGCTCAATCTCTCCTAGACCTTATGGCTGGAAGGTGAGTCATCATTATAGATGCACTTGTTTGACTCCTAGTGATTATTTTCCAGCCTGTGGCTAAAATAGAAATGCAATGCTGGTACAACCATGAGGTGACCACATTGAGTTCTGGGCTGATGTGGTTGAGGGTCAGAGAGGTACCTAAATGTATCTTTTGTTAGGATTTGTGGGTTCCTGAGAAGCCATACTAGGCAAATGCCCCTATTTGATATCATCCCTAGGCTTGCTGAGATCTGTTTCCTTCAAACTGACCTTCAGTATAGTAGAACTCACATAAAATGTATGTGCACTGGTGCTTATTTTCACGAATTCTCATACCCAGTCCTCTGATGGACTTGTGGAAGGGTTAGTGGCTCAGTCCTTCAGGCAGCCAGAGTTCCAAGAAGAGGTCTGCAGCTGGGGGATGAAAGTAACAGGGGATTGTCTGTTGCTCAAGCCCATTTGGCTACTTAAGAGAAAGCTTGTCTTTTTGAAGCAGTCTTTAAGACTCTCACACAAATTTGGCTTGCTTTTTTTTTCTGGGGCAAGATCCCCCAAGATTACTGGGACAAAGAAGATGAGCTAGATGCCTGGCATTTTGAGAGAAAAAGGAAAACATCTATCGGAGGACTTCTGTACACCGCATCCAGCCTTGGCACCTTTCAAATGTACCATATCATCGGTTCACACAACAGCCCTATGTGGTAGTGGTGGTTCTCCCATTTATAGGTGAGGAAACTGAAGCTCAGGTAAGCAAGGCAAATTCCTAAGGACATGTAACTAATGAGTGGAGAACCAGTTTGAAGTAACAGCACCCGAGGCCATAGTCCCAGAAAATATTTGAGAAGCCCCCCTCAGAAGGAACGAGGCAAGTCAAGGGATTCTTGGGGTCTAGCTACCCAAACTGGGGGAATCAAATTCCCAAAAACTAACTCAGATGTGATTCACTTGGGATTCATAAAGATTGCAAGGGAAAAATAGGTAAGGACTCATAACACTGGATTGACAGAGGATTCTGGAGCCTTGTCTAGCATTGGTCATTTTCAAAACGCTTCCTGTATCTGCTTTGGATTATCAGTGACCCCCTAATGAAGACTAAACAATTTAAATGTTACCGTGAATTACACAACGTCATCATGTGAAAGCAACCTACTTAGTGTAATGGATTTCCCGGGGGTTCCCTATTACTCACCTGATCTGAGAGATGCAGGAAAGCAAAGAGGGAACTGCCCCATTTGCACTTGCTCTTCAGCACAGGATACCAGTACCTCTTCTGCCCCTTCTCTCCAGCCCCACTCACATCTGACTCCGCTTCCGAGTTGTCTCCCTCACATGGTATCCATTGGGCAGCAAATCCAGACAAGGCACTTTACCACCTGGGAGGGAATTTCAGGATCTCAGCTTTTAGAGTTGAAGTCGAATGCCATGCTGCTGGCAAGCCCAGCTCAAGTTCAATGCTTCCCATGCCACATGCTCACTTACTTGATAAAAGAATGCTTTTTATTTTTATTTTTTTAACACCTTTATTGGAGTATAATTGCTTTACAATGGTGTGTTAGTTTCTGCTTTATAACAAAGTGAATCAGCTATACATATACATATATCCCCATATCTCCTCCCTCTTGCATCTCCCTCCCTCCCATCCTCCCCATCCCACCCCCCGCAGGGGGTCACAAAGCACCGAGCTGATCTCCCTGTGCTATGCGGCCGCTTCCCACCAGCTATCTATTCTACGTTTGGTAGTGTAAGAATGCTTTTAAAGTATGAGACAATGGCCTGTCCCTGCAGGCCCCATTAGTATGCTGGCCTTCCTGCCAGGCCTTCCCTGGCAGTCTCCTGCCTTGGGGACTCCGTTCTATCTCCTTTCAGACAGTTTGCCATTTCCACCTTCTAGCCTCAAGTTAAGCTATTATCTTATGAGAAGGGTTAGGGCAGGGATGAAGGGTGGGGGGGAAGGAGGGACAGGCCTTGTTCTTTGGGTCCCTAGAGAAGCCGGGTTCTTTCCTGTTATCTATCTTCTCCATCCAGCCCATAACCTAGGTCCTTTGAGAGGATGTCCTTTTTCCTGTCTCTGGGCTAAACAAACTGGGATTCTCTCTGGCTTGTGGTCCTGAGGGCTTTGTCTGCTGCCCTGCCTTTATTCTGTATCCTCCCGGATCTCGTCCCTGTTCCTGCCTCAGTTTTTCTCCCCTCCCCCACCCCCAGCTCACTTTTCCTGCCTCTACTCTTTCCAGTCCCTGATCTCTCAGGCTATTGTCCCAGAAATTCGGCCATCCTCCCCACCATCATCTTTTTTACAAATAACCTTGGCATTACCTGCTCACATTTGGCACAGGTCTTGGCCTTTTCCTCCATCCTCGACAATGCCATTTTCCTTGCACAGTCCTGTTCACCGGCTTCACAATCCACATCTGCATTTCAAAGCAATAGTCATTGATCCCAACCACACTAATAAAATACTTAAGACTGCACTTTTATATTTGACAAAAGAGTTTTAGCCAAAGACGACTCGTTTTTCAGGGGACAATGCATTCTTTCCTAGAGAGAACACAGGTAAATAAACAGAGTAAATCAGAAATACTCCTGCAAATATGTGCATATAAAATATTTTGGTATGATGTGAAGGTCTATAGGTGTCTAACAAGTTTTTCTCCTCTCCCTTCTTCAGCGTCTCTAGCATATCTAATACACTTACCATCAAAAACCTGTCTGGGGCTTCCCTGGTGGCGCAGTGGTTGAGAGTCCGCCTGCCGAT
>NC_041219.1:35398728-35413929 GCF_002837175.3 Physeter macrocephalus | reverse complement strand
CGGAGCGGCTGGGCCCGTGAGCCATGGCCGCTGAGCCTGCGCGTCCGGAGCCTGTGCTCCGCAACGGGAGAGGCCACAGCAGTGAGAGGCCCGTGTACCTCAAAAAAAAAAAAAAAAAAACTGCCTGATCTCTCGGGGAAATTTCCCTGACATAGTCCTGGTCTTATTTACTATATACATGGGCAAGTCAATTAAAAGGAAAATTTATGTTGTCCAGTGTCAAAAGCCAAAAAGAAAAATATATTTCAGAATGAGAAAGAAGCAAGAAACTACAAAGTCAGAGTTCTGGGACAACTTCAAGAATGATGGAGTAGGACAAGGAGGAGAAAGTCGAGGCAGAATAAATTGATTTTTTGTAGATACATTTCTCGCTAAGCCAGCTAAGCTAGCATCAGTTCTCATATGCACCACAAAATTCAAACCACAACTAAAGCTACTCTAAGAAAAGGTAGGGACCAGAAAGCAAGGTATTTCATGGAAGCATAGAGTTTTGGAGCTGGAAGGGACTTTCACAATCAGTTATCCAAACAATTAGACTGAAAAAGATAAGCTCCATAGTCACGTCAAATGTACTGGATAATGATAGAATGATACCTAACATTTATTGTTTAATTATTATGTAGAAAGAATATTTAACCTGAGATCTATCCTCTTAATCAATGCTTATGTGTACAATGTATTATTAGGTGCAATGCTGTACAGCAGATCCTGGAGTGTATCCATCTTGCCTGACTGAAACTTTATGCCTGTTGATTAGGAACTGTCCATATTCTCCTCTGCTCAAGACCTGACAAAGTATTATCCTCCCTGCTAAGTGTTTTTTATACATTATTTTATTTCATCTCACAATAGTCCTGTAAGGTAGGTATTACTATTATGCTTATTTTCCAAATGAGGAAATTGATACTCAGAGAGATTAAGTAACTCATTCAAATCTTTACAGGTAGAAAGCAGCAAGGTCAGTATTTGAACAGAAACAGCCTGACTGCGCAGACCTCTTAACCTTTACGCTATCTCATTATTACAAGGGTCTGGTCAATTCAAACCTCTGGTTAAACTATGCAGATAATGAAAGAAGGTACATTTAGGAAGGACTTTTTGGGTTTCTACTTTCTGGATGGATGTTAGAACCATTCTACATTAGTTAGAATAATCCAGGTTGTGCGACGGTAACAAACAATCCCCACATCTCAATGTCTTATAACAACGGAAATTTATTTCTCACTCATGCTATATTAAGCCAGTACTGAATTTGGCTTCACATGATCCTCACTCAGGACTCAGGCTGGCAGAGCCTCCCCATCTGAAATAGTGTTGGTCACTATGGCTAGAGAATGGGAAGATGGGGACTTGTGCACTGTCCTTACAGGCTTTTACCTGAAGGTGATGTTCATCAATTCTGCTCACATTTCATTAGCCAAAGCAAGGTACATGGCCACACATAATTTTAAAGATGTGGGAAAATACAGTCTAACTACAAGAATTGCTTGCTAATGCGTTATATGGCAGAAGAGCACTGCCTGGAAATACTGAGGAATAATCCCAATGACTAGAATAGTACCAAATCCAGGAAACTGCCCTGTGAGCTTGCTTCACTCTGGTTGTACTGACCAGCCCTAATTTTGTAATTTAAATGTGTGGGTGTACTTTAAATTTATTTGTGTATGTCATGAACAAGTTTAATTCCAAATTATTTACTACCACTGTTGCTCTTCTAGAACACTAAATACACTTTCCCTCAAGCACAAAACTACATAGGTAATATTTTAGACCAAAGTAATAAAGGTAAGATTTGAATAAAACTAAATAAAATCTATATTCCAATTACAATCATCCTCCATATCTGTAGGTTCCACATCCGTGGATTAAACCAACTGCAGATCAAAAAACGTTCCCCCTCCAAAATTCCAGAAAGTTCCAAAAAGCAAAACGAATTTGCCACACATAGGCAACTATTTACATAGCAATTTAAATTGAATTCACAACTGTTTACATAGTATTTACATTTTATTGGGTATTATAAGTAGTCTAGAGATGATTTAAAGTATACTGGAGGATTGTGTGGTTATAAGCAAATATTATGCCATTTTATACAAGGGACTTGAGCATCTGCAGATTTTGGTATTGCTGAGGAAGGTGGGGGTCTTGGAACCAATCCCCCACAGATACCAAAGGATGACTGTAATAAACAGAAAAATTGAGACTTTATGACATGAGATAATACATGCAAAAATTCTCAGCATATTGCCTGGCACACAGTAAGCACTCAGTAATTGTTAGCTTCCTTACACATATCAGACTTCAATTAATTTTTCTTCAAGAGACACATCTATTTCAATACCTCCCAAAGATTGCTTAAGTCTAGCAATATTTCTGGCTCTAATGCTGATTACCAGACACCAGGCATACGAATAGATTAAAAGATAAAAATGAATGACCTTGAGAGATACTGTCCCAAAGTGCTTCTTCTCAAAGGGAGAAAATGTTGAAGAGGAGTTAGATCTCTGGACCAGTTATTTTCACATGAGCTAAATCTCCTAAACCATGGCTCTTTCTATGTTAACCAGAACAGTTTTCAAACATTTGCGACATATGCTGGTCATCATCACCACCCTCTTTGACATGCAATTACATATTAGTTCAGAATACTGGAGGTAAAAGGAGGTGGAAGACAATAGAGGTTGTTTTCACAGGAAAAAAACCACAGTTGGCACAATGAAATTTTCCTATTAATTGCTGGAAAGAAAAATATGGGTATCCAAAGGCAAAACACAGAAAACTCCACATAAAACTGAACCATGGAAATCAGAATTGTAGATTTTGAGGGAAACCTATGGTATGAGAGCAATTCTCTCTGAGAATTTAGAAAACAAACAAGGGCAGTGCCAATCGCATAATTCTGCTCATCCCTTTTCTGATTAAAACCAGGGTCAAAGGAATGCCAGTCTACTAGAAAAAAAGAATGGATTTTTTTTACTGGTCTCACCCATGATAAAGATATTTTGATGATGGAAGATCTCCCCACTTTACTCTACCTTACTTGACCCCAGATATGAATACCTCCAACTTCAGTTGAAGAAGCAAGAAACCTTGCTTCTTCATTTTGCAATATGAAGAAATGCTTGCTGGGGGAACTTTCTAGCCGGATACCCTTGAATGCACTTCCTGATGAAGTGGGAGATGTGCCAGCTGCCACTACAGATGCTGAAAGAACTGGGAACAAGTGAAGCTGATTGTAATAATATGTTGCACAAGGCTGAAGGAGCTATGGTGGTGGAGAGCCCCAGTTCAGTGGTAGGCACCTTCCAGCTAAACAAAGGCCAAGGAAAAATTTGGCCCTTTGCTCTAGCAAAACTATTATGATCTCTTGCTATATGTTACATGGAACAGGAGAGCTGCAGAATATCCCTTAAAAAGAAAAAGAAATAGTAGCATAGAAGGAAATTGAAAGTTTCTTGCTCCTAGAGATTATGATTGGCAATATAAGTAAGTTGTATAGCTGTGACTTCAGAAACAGGGAGAAGGCTCTCAGCCAAGAAATATATCACTTTATTACTTGCAAATGCTTTAATTTCCATTATGACAGATGTATTTCTTTGATCTGTTTTGTTCTGTTGTTAAAATAAAAATTCAGGCTGTAGTAAATCAGCATCAAATCATTTACACCTTCTTATGAATTAACATATTAGAATCTTATCCCAGAGATTTGTCAACACCTTCTAGTAACAAAATGGGGGAGAAAGAAAAATAAAAGGGTGCTCCATGTCTGAGGGGAATTTTATAGCATACAGGAATAGATCACTTTAGATTTAAAAATCAGAGATTGAGAGTTAGGTTTCTGGAAATATGACAGGAAGAAGAAACAGATGAGGAAGGCAAAGGCAAAGTTAAATTTTATTCCTTCATTTGAATGTTTTTGTTTCAGTAAACTGATTAATTGAGCCATTTGCAAAAATGGGATTTTTGATGGCTAAGATATTCTTCAGGTCAAAGATGAAGTCCTGAAAGCTAGCATTGTTTTATTCTTTTTATTGTTTGTAACTGCCTTTTCACTGCCTAGAAAACCACCTGGAACATGGCAGATAATAAATTTTTTTTTCATGAATGAATAAAACTAAAACTTCAAATCTAAATAAATAGTATTTCCTTCAAAGTTGTCACGTGGGAGGTTGTGTACTTATTCCAGTCATCTCCATATTGCTCTAAACATATCCAGACACCATTCTGAGAATTGCCAAGGCAAATGACAAAGTCATTTTAAAATCATCAGTGGTGTCAAGTCATCTCCCTCGTGAAATATTTAGGGTTTCTTGGTTTTTTTTGTTGTTGTTATAAGTACAATAGCAGATGAATTTTCACACTAGTTCCATTTTTTTAATCAAAAATGAGATATAATTTTAAGAAAAATTTAAGCTGACTTTCTTGTGTGGCGAAAGCAAATCTAAAAGGGAGCCCCCAAAAGAGTGGATATATGTATATGTATAACTGATTCACTTTGCTGTACACCTGAACCTAACACAACATTGTAAATCAACTATACTCCAATTAAAAAATATTTTTTAATTAAAAAAAATAAAATAAAATAAAAGGGAGCCCCAATCACTCCAAGAAAGTTCTAAGCAATGGCAGCATTGTTGGCCCAACTGGCTAGCCCTCCCACGTGGCTCCTTTGAAAGATAAGACTTATTTGAATATCTAATTTTTGGTCTGTTTGCTATTAAACAAACAAATGAGCAAAAAAATTGTGTTAAAGTCACACTCTGTGTTACCTTCTATTATTCATTATGCACATCATAACAAAGATAACATTTTAAAAATCTCTTCTAGGGTAGGGCAACGATGTATACTTCCTTTATATCACCTCATCTCCCCACTTGCCCAAGATCCAGCTTAGGCAATAAATACTATATGTATACAGTAAGGACTCCCACATAGACATCTCCAACTCTGACCTATCCCCTGAGCTCTAGATTTACATTTTCAGCTATTAGACGCCACACTTGTACATGTAATACCTAACTCAAACTCAACATGTCTAAAAAAGTCTTGCATCCCTTAGTATTTCCCATCTCAATTTTTGCCTATAAAGTCTAATCTCCTCAACTAGCATGATCTTTCAAAAATGTGAATCAGGCAATGTGAACCCTCTATGACCTACCATCACCTTAAAATTTAATCTTTATGCCATGGGGCACAGTCCTCTGACCTGGCCTCTGCCTTGTCTCAGCTCCAACAACTCTACCCTTCACTCACTCTCCTCCAGCCCTCCAGCCCCACCTGTTTTTCCAAGAACCACTAACCTCATCATAGACCCAGCCCCTTACACTTTCTCTTCCTTACACCTAGAATTCCCTTCCCCGTATCTTCACCTGATTCCTTCTCACCATCAGTACCCTGTTCAATGTCATCTTCTGAAAAAGATATTTCCTAATCTGTCTAAAATTTCCCCACTCTGATCCCCAAACCTGTGTTATTTTATTCACAGGACTAATCATACCTGGAATCATTATTTTATTGTTTGTGTACTGTCAGTTCTCCTATATCTAGAATGTCAGGGCCATGAGGGTAGGAATTTTGCTTAACTTACTTACTGTAAGAGTTTAGAACAGCACTTGGCACATAGTAGGCATACTACTTTGAATGAATGAATGAATGTTCAATAAACCATACAAATTGTATAGTAGTTCTAAGAAAGGTTTATGACCAGATTGCACTCTTCTGAAGGTAAAGAACTGCTAATGGAGCCAGTAACCATCAGTTATGTAAACAAACAATTAGATTTAGAACTAAAGCATCCACACAGGCTCGCCTGGGTTACTAGTTGTATAGTCCGTATCAAGTATCTGCTGGCAAACAAGGTATGTATCATTTCACACTATCTTCAGAATCTTTGAGTACTGGATAAAATGCTTCCTTGCGCAGGTGGAAGATGACCTGAAGTAAATATGTGTGTGTGTGTGTGTGTGTGTGTGTGTGTGTGTGTGTGTGTGTGTATTACCCTGGCCAGCCTTGACAAGGCGCAGAAAATTACCAAACCTGGCATCAAATGGCTGTCCTTCTTTGTCCTTTTTGCTCTCTCTCCTTTTAAATTGTGGAGCCTGTTGGAAAAGAAGCATTATATGAATTCAAAGCATTATCTTATCAAATCCCCATAATTATTTTAACTATATGGCATAATCTGTGCACAGCCCGTGATTAAGCTGTGCCACAATTAAAACAGTATCGTGAAACTAATTACAAAGAGCTAGACAGACTGTGCTATCTTTCTGTTTGGTGTCCGAATGTTACATAGAAGAGTGTAATCCTACTGTGCAGACACCATCAAAATCTTCCAACATATTTTTAAATCCCTGGCTGTCTGAGGGGTGGTGGGGTCAGGAAAGGATGGGGAACGACAAAGAGTGGGGAAGAATCCTGAATGAAGTTCGGGCTTTTAGATAAACCTTTCATTATGAGAGGAGAAAATAATTTAAAAAGATTCTTGGGAAAATGTCTTTTTCTCTTCATAAGAACTGTGTAATCAGAAAGCCAGAGAGTTTGGCCGGACTACATGAGCTATCTAGAAGTCAGAAAGACCTGGCTGATATATCCGCATTCAGACTGAAGCTACAATTATTTTCCTAGTCAGAGCAGGTGAGGGAAAGAAGCAAGAACCCAAGGGCTAATGTTAAATTCATCATTTCACATAGTTATTCATGCAAGGCCAATGGCATGAGTAAAATACTTTACGTGTATGCATCCCTCTGTTAACAAAACATTTACGTGTTGCTTTCATTCATTCATACTATCATTTTTCTTATTCCCAGTTAATGGTAGGAGATGCAGCCCATAAATAATGGGCTAAATGGTAAAAGGAAGATATCCAACATGAAAAATCTGCCCAGTCACTAACAAATGGCTACAAAATAATTCAGACTGATTTTTTATCCCAGTCCAAGGCTGCCCTGACAAAAACCATACAAATAGAATCACTCTGTGGGGTTATATAAGAGAATGGGAGAATAAGATTTGGTAGCAGATAATTGTTAGGGTTTACCTTAGATCAGCTGGTCCTGGACCAGCAGCATCTGCATTGTTTGGGAAGCTGTTAGAAATGCAACTTCCGGAATCCTAACCCCGACCTACTGACACAGGAGCTCTGGAGGTGGGGGCCAGAAATACGTGTCTTAATAAGGCCTCTTGGTGATTCTCTCGTACCTGTTCATGCTTGAAAGCCACTGCCTTTTGGTTATTATTGTTAACTTCTTGTTTTTTCTAGTTTTATTGAGATAAAATTGACATATAATATTGTGTAAGCTGAAGGTGAGGTGTGATAGCCCTCCACTTTTGCTACAGGATTATAAGGATCCAAACATACCAACCCCTGGGTGTTCCAGGCCTCCCTTCCTGCTCTAAACCTGACTTTCCCACATGCCAAATGTGTGAATACCAACACAAAGAAAGTGTCAGTTAAACTCCCCTCTACACCTGAAGAGAGCAGTGTAGGTAGGCCCACCTATAAAACCAAATCAGAGAAGGAGAACTAGAATTTCATGTCTTTTCTCCGGGTAGATCTATGTTATTAGGAAAAAATAATTTATGATAAGATTATACATTGGATCTTAGAATTAAACTGCAAGCTCTTTGATCTCTAGTCATCCTGAATAGTCTTCAGTACCTGGCACTAATGCTTTAGCTGTGTTGGCAATCTATATATTTTTGTTCAAATGAATGAAATGATATTTTTAACAGACTCCAGTTGCTCTACCATGAAAGGCAGTTACCTTCACTTCTGTTTTCTCTCTGCTGTCTTCCAGAGCACTGTCTCACCTAGCCATGTATACCATACCAAATAGAAAGAAATGGCCATTACCAGGTTCCCTGACTTAAAAGTCAGACCTTGGGAATTCTCTGGCAGTCCAGTGGTTAGGACTGCTCACTTTCACTCCTGAGGGCAAGGGTTCAGTGCCTGGTCAGGGAACTAAGATCCCACAAGCCGCATGGTGCGGCCAAAAAAAAAAAAAAAAAAGTCAGACCTTATTAGAACAGCATGAACTCCATTCATTCACACTTCTGTTCATTCAACAAATGTTAACTGTACATCTGTCACATGTCAGGCATGGGGCAAGAAACTAGAGAGACACACTCAGGTGTGATATCACCCTACACCTGGGAGCACACAGTTTAGCAGAAGGCATCACATATGAATAATTAAGCCCAAAAGGAGATGCTAGTTGCTATGATGGAAGTGAGCACAGGATATGATACAAGACAAGAGGGTACATTCAAGTCTATTTCTAAGAGTTTGACGGGGTATCTGGTAGCATTGTGCCTGAATATACTCTGCATATCCTTCTAACTCAGCAACTCAAAGTCAACTCTGCAGGGATTAAAAACTTATTCTGAGATCTGAGAGTGGTAATGGCCATTATTAGTCAGTTTAGAATCGGCCAAGGACATGAGGATTTGAAAAAAATAATAAAACCTTTCCTTAGACGGAGCTGTCTGAATGTTCTTACTGCAAACTACTTTTCTGGGCTGTATACCGAATCTGTGTGTCAGTTCATTTGTGCCTCCCTGACGACTGAAGTCAAGGCCTAATGCTTGGCAAAAATAATTTGACCAGGATGCCACTCACTCTATTCTCTGCTGCCACAGTGATTCTAGACCTTGTGCAAATCTACCGTAAGCAATTAGGGACCATAACTAGGGAAACTGATTTCCTTAAAAAGCAAAGGGAATGGAATTGCCAAAAGAGTTTCTAGGAGGATATGCCTGGAATTTGGGAATTTTGATTTGTGTTTCTACAAACCTTGGGCAAGCTGCCCTACCAAAATTACCATTAAGTTGAATTTATGACCAAGTAATGGTACATTTCTCTCATTAAAGACAGATCTGCTCTATCTGTCTGGGCTCAAGCATGACCTGCGTGGGAAAAAAATAAATCACCAGCCCCACATTGCTCTTTTGTGTGCCTTGGGAGTGGAGGGGAGATGCCAAAGCGGTTAAGGTCAGCCTTGTGACTTGTGTCCCAGGAGGGCAGAAAAATCAGTTTGAGGATTTGCTAAAGGATCAACGAAATAATTGATAACCAGTGCACTGGCATGATTCTGCGGTTGGAATGTCTTTGAAACCATTCCCAAATGGCACCAGGGATTAGGGAAGATTCTTGAACAGAGAATGAGTTATGTGACCTGGGGCATACTTTAACTCTGCCATCGACCTGGGTGTCGTTGTGAAGAACACTTAACCTCAGTGACCTCCTCCTCTGTCAAGGAGGTTGAATAACGGCTGCAACCCAGATGGAGCACACAAAGCACCGAGAGACGCCCTCCAAAATTGGTCAGTTGTATCTCAGGGCTTCCTCAAGTTTTATTATTAAAATCAGAGACACAAAAACAGATGAAAATAAAACCTGGTTTCAATCCCCAACTCCAAATCATAGGATACTAACACCTGGTATTCTTCGCTGAAATTTTCCAATGCTTCTTCACTTTCAGATTTTTTTTTTCTTTCTTAAGATTTTTTTTTTTTTATGTGGACCATGTTTTTAAAGTCTTTATTGAATTTGTTACAATACTGCTTCTGTTTTGGCTTTTTGGCCACAAGGCATGTGGGATCTTAGCTCCCTGACCAGGGCTTGAACCCGCACCCCCTGCACTGGAAGGTGAAGTCTTAAACACTGGACCACCAGCGAAGTCCCACTTTCAGATTTATACCAAGAAGAAACAATAATGATAATTGTATTATTTAATATTTATTATTTGAAACCTTGGCCCAGGCACTGGACTAAGCCTTTTATCTGCATTTCATGCCATCTTCACCACTACCCCATGAGGTGGGGATTTCTAGCTCCATTTTGCAGGTGAGAACCCTGGAGATTATGGATAATCCAGTGATAATGGGTTGATAATCTCCCACCCAGATTGGGCTGTTTCTAAAGTCTATGCTTTTAAGCACTAATGAGCTCCCAACAGAGGAAAAAACAAATGATGAAGGAAATCCTACCTGTTCTTAAATTTTTAGATCAAATTTTTCAAATGTTACATAAAAAGTTTAATATTATGAAGTTTAATATTGCTTGAGAATATCCCTTTTCAATTACTGTCACCATCCATTCCATATCCACTAGAAAGCCATTCAATAACTTCCTTTCTCACCTAAAATTAACTGTATCTTCCTATTCTGTACTTAGAATATTTAGAGTGAAGCATTTTCAGGATAAACTCTCTATCATAACTTCATTCAGAGCTCTGACTCCATTCTTCAAAAGTCTTACACGTTTTATAGCCTCAGGTTATGTCATAATATAAATTCTTTTATATTATCCAGGATTTAATTATATGTTCCTTAAAAACTTTATTCCCTTTGAGAACTTATATTTTATTCCAACAATTTCTGAAATAAATATAAATATATAAATAAATATATACATATTTATTAAATATATAAACTTTTGATGACTCAAGGTCCTTGGCAAAATTCATGCTTTTATGCTTACTGTAGCTATTCAAAATAAATCCAGACTTCTGTGCATTGTAGTTTTTGGATCTGTATTTTATCTCTCTCTCCTCCCACCATTGTAAACTATTATTCCACATGCTGGCCTCAAAGCTTATAATCTATCTTACTTTATAAATAATTGTCTGGATAAAGCCCTGAAGGAAGATCCATGTTTTTATTGTGGAGTAAAGTGCATTGGCATTGTGACATGTACTTTCATATTATCATTTAGCTTACATCTAAGTTTGTAACAGTCTCCGCAATGGTTGTGTCTGACAAAATGACATAAGTTGAATGTGAACGCAAGTCATATTGTTTTTTACAAGTCACACATACATACAAGGAAATATAAGTAGATATGGATTATGATATAGGTATAGATATATAGATAGTATGCATAGGCTTTTTAGCTTACACTGTTTGCAGACCAGACATGATACAGAGAGAACCATGAAAATAAGGGTTTTCTCTAACCTGGACAATGTTCTTATTTTTTTCTTTACTTTTTTAACATCTTTCTTGGAGTATAATTGCTTTACAACATTGTGCTAGTTTCTGCTGTATAACAAAATGAATCAGGTATATGTATACATATATCCCCCTATCTCCTCCCTCTTGCGTCTCCTCACACCCTCCATACCCCACCCCTCTAGGTGGTCACAAAGCACGGAGCTGATCTCCCTGTGCTATGCAGCTAGCTGCGTCCCACTAGCTATCTATTTCACATTTGGTAGTGTATATATGTCCATGTCACTCTCTCACTTCATAAACTCTCTATCATAACTTCATTCAGAGCTCTGACTCCATTCTTCAAAAGTCTTACACGTTTTATAGCCTCAGGTTATGTCATAATATAAATTCTTTTATATTATCCAGGATTTAATTATATGTTCCTTAAAAACTTTATTCCCTTTGAGAACTTATATTTTATTCCAACAATTTCTGAAATAAATATAAATATATAAATAAATATATACATATTTATTAAATATATAAACTTTTGATGACTCAAGGTCCTTGGCAAAATTCATGCTTTTATGCTTACTGTAGCTATTCAAAATAAATCCAGACTTCTGTGCATTGTAGTTTTTGGATCTGTATTTTATCTCTCTCTCCTCCCACCATTGTAAACTATTATTCCACATGCTGGCCTCAAAGCTTATAATCTATCTTACTTTATAAATAATTGTCTGGATAAAGCCCTGAAGGAAGATCCATGTTTTTATTGTGGAGTAAAGTGCATTGGCATTGTGACATGTACTTTCATATTATCATTTAGCTTACATCTAAGTTTGTAACAGTCTCCGCAATGGTTGTGTCTGACAAAAGACATAAGTTGAATGTGAACGCAAGTCATATTGTTTTTTACAAGTCACACATACATACAAGGAAATATAAGTAGATATGGATTATGATATAGGTATAGATATATAGATAGTATGCATAGGCTTTTTAGCTTACACTGTTTGCAGACCAGACATGATACAGAGAGAACCATGAAAATAAGGGTTTTCTCTAACCTGGACAATGTTCTTATTTTTTTCTTTACTTTTTTAACATCTTTCTTGGAGTATAATTGCTTTACAACATTGTGCTAGTTTCTGCTGTATAACAAAATGAATCAGGTATATGTATACATATATCCCCCTATCTCCTCCCTCTTGCGTCTCCTCACACCCTCCATACCCCACCCCTCTAGGTGGTCACAAAGCACGGAGCTGATCTCCCTGTGCTATGCAGCTAGCTGCGTCCCACTAGCTATCTATTTCACATTTGGTAGTGTATATATGTCCATGTCACTCTCTCACTTCGTTGCAGCTTACCCTTCCCCCTCCCCGTGTCCTCAAGCTCATTTTCTACGTCTGCATCTTTATTCCTGTCCTACCCCCAGGTTTATCAGAACTATTTTTTAAATTTTTTTTTGATTCCATATATATATGTTAGCATACAGTATTTGATTTTTTCTTTCTGACTTACTTCACTCTGTATGACAGACTCTAGGTCCATCCACCTCACTACAAATAACTCAATTTCATTTCTTTTTATGGCTGAGTAATATTCCATTGTATATATGTGCCACTTCTTCTTTATCCATTCACCTGTCGATGGACACTAAGGTTGCTTCCGTGTCGTGTCCTGGCTATTGTAAATAGAGCTGCAATGAACATTGTGGTACATGACTCTTTTTGAATTATGGTTTTCTCAGGGTATATGCCCAGTAGTGGGATTGCAGGGTCGTATGGTAGTTCTATTTTTAGTTTTGTAAGGAACCTCCATACTGTTCTTCATAGTGGCTGTATCCATTTACATACCCACCAACAGTGCAAGACGGTTCCCTTTTCTCCACACCCTCTTCAGCATTTATTGTTTGTAGATTTCTTGATGATGGCCTTTCTGACCAGGGTGAGGTGATACCTCATTGTAGTTTTGATCTGCATTTCTCTAATGATCAGTGATGTTGAGCATCCTTTCACGTGTTTGTTGACAGTCTGTGTATCTTCTTTGCAAAAATGTCTATTTAGGTCTTCTGCCCATTTTTGGACTGCGTTGTTTGCTTTTTGATATTGAGCTGCATGAGCTGCTTGTAAATTTTGGAGATTAATCCTTTGTCAGGTGCTTCGTTTGCAAATATTTTCTCCCATTCTGAGGGTTGTCTTTTTGTCTTGTCTATGGTTTCCTTTGCTGTGCAAAAGCTTTTACGTTTCATTAGCTCCCATTTGTTTATTTTTGTTTTTATTTCCATTTCTCTAGGAGGTGGGTCAATAAGGATCTGGCTGTGATTTATGTCATAGAGTGTTCTGCCTATGTTTTCCTCTAAGAGTTTTATAGTGCAGGTCTTACATTTAGGTCTTTAATCCATTTTGAGTTTATTTTTGTATATGGTGTCAGGGAGTGTTCTAATTTCATTCTTTTACATGTAGCTGTCTAGTTTTCCCAGCACCACTTATTGAAGAGGCTGTCTTTTCTCCATTGTATATTCTTGCCTCCTTTATCAAAGAGAAGGTGACCACATGTGCATGGGTTTATCTCTGAGCTTTCTATCCTCTTCCATTGATCTATATTTCTGTTTTTGTGCCAGTACCAGACTGTCTTGATTACTGTAGCTTTGTAGTATAGTCTGAAGTCAGGGAGCCTGATGCCTCAAGCTCCGTTTATCTTTATCAAGATTGCTTTGGCTATTCTGGGCCTTTTGTGCTTCCATACAAACTGTGAAATTTTTGGTTCTATTTCTGTGAAAAATGTCATTGGCAGTTTGATAGGGATTGCATTGAAACTGTAGATTGCTTTGGGTAGTATAGTCATTTTCACAATGTTGATTCTTCCAATCCAAGAACATGGTATATCTCTCCATCTGTTTGTATCATCTTTAATTTCTTTCATCAGTGTCTTATAATTTTCTGCATACAGGTCTTTTGTCTCCTTAGGTAGGTTTATTCCTAGATATTTTATTCTTTTTGTTGCAATGGTAAATGGGAGTGTTTTCTTAATTTCACTCTCAGATTTTTCATCATTAGTGTATAAGAATGCCAGAGATTTCTGTGCATTAATTTTGTATCCTGCTACTTTACCAAATTCATTGATTAGCTCTAGTAGTTTCCTGGTAGCCTCCTTAGGATTCTCTATGTATAGTATCATGTCATCTGCAAACAGTGACAGCTTTACTTCTTCTTTTCCTATTTGGATTCCTTTTATTTCTTTTTCTTCTCTGATTGCTGTGGCTAGAACTTCCAAAACTATGTTGAATAAGAGTGGTGAGAGTGGGCAACCTTGTCTTGTTCCTGATCTTAGTGGAAATGATTTCAGTTTTTCACCATTGAGAACAATGTTGGCTGTGGGTTTGTCATATATGGCCTTTATTATGTTGAGGTAGGTTTCCTCTATGCCTACTTTCTGGAGAGTTTTTATCATAAATGGGTGTTGAATTTTGTCAAAAGCTTTTTCTGCTTCTATTGAGATTGTCATATGGTTTTTGTCCTTCAATTTGTTAATATGGTGTATCACACTGATTGATTTGCGTATATTGAAGAATCCTTGCATTCTTGAGATAAACCCCACTTGCTCAGGGTGTGTGATCCCTTTAATGTGCTGTTGGATTCTGTTTGCTAGTATTTTGTTGAGGATTTTTGCATGTATGTTCATGAGTGATACTGGTCTGTAATTTTCTTTCTTCGTGACATCTTTGTCTGGCTTTGGTATCAGGGTGATGGTGGCCTCATAGAATGAGTTTGGGACTGTTCCTCCCTCTGTAAATTTTAGAAGAGTTTGAGAAGCATAGGTGTTAGCTCTTTAAATGTTTGATAGAATTCGCCTGTGAAGCCATCTGGTCCTGGGCTTTTGTTTGTTGGAAGATTTTTAATCAGAGTCTCAATTTCAGTTCCTTTGATTGGTCTGTTTATATTTTCTTTTTCTTCATGGTTCAGTCTCGGAAGGTTGTGCTTTTCTAAGAATTTGTCCATTTCTTCCACGTTGTCCATTTTATTGGCATATAGTTGCTTGTAGTAATCTCTCATGATCCTTTGTATTTCTGCAGTGTCAGTTGCTACTGCTCCTTTATCATTTCTAATTCTGTTGATTTGAGTCTTCTTTTTTTCTTTTTTTTTTGTGGTATGCGGGCCTCCCTCTGTTGTGGCCTCTCCCGTTGCGGAGCACAGGCTCCGGACGCGCAGGCTCAGCGGCCATGGCTCGCGGGCCCAGCCGCTCCGCGGCATGTGGGATCCT
>NC_041219.1:35388245-35391343 GCF_002837175.3 Physeter macrocephalus | reverse complement strand
ATTTCAGTTTTTCACCATTGAGAACAATGTTGGCTGTGGGTTTGTCATATATGGCCTTTATTATGTTGAGGTAGGTTTCCTCTATGCCTACTTTCTGGAGAGTTTTTATCATAAATGGGTGTTGAATTTTGTCAAAAGCTTTTTCTGCTTCTATTGAGATTGTCATATGGTTTTTGTCCTTCAATTTGTTAATATGGTGTATCACACTGATTGATTTGCGTATATTGAAGAATCCTTGCATTCTTGAGATAAACCCCACTTGCTCAGGGTGTGTGATCCCTTTAATGTGCTGTTGGATTCTGTTTGCTAGTATTTTGTTGAGGATTTTTGCATGTATGTTCATCAGTAATATTGGCCCATAGTTTTCTTTCTTCGTGACATCTTTGTCTGGCTTTGGTATCAGGGTGATGGTGGCCTCATAGAATGAGTTTGGGACTGTTCCTCCCTCTGTAAATTTTAGAAGAGTTTGAGAAGCATAGGTGTTAGCTCTTTAAATGTTTGATAGAATTCGCCTGTGAAGCCATCTGGTCCTGGGCTTTTGTTTGTTGGAAGATTTTTAATCAGAGTCTCAATTTCAGTTCCTTTGATTGGTCTGTTTATATTTTCTTTTTCTTCATGGTTCAGTCTCGGAAGGTTGTGCTTTTCTAAGAATTTGTCCATTTCTTCCACGTTGTCCATTTTATTGGCATATAGTTGCTTGTAGTAATCTCTCATGATCCTTTGTATTTCTGCAGTGTCAGTTGCTACTGCTCCTTTATCATTTCTAATTCTGTTGATTTGAGTCTTCTTTTTTTCTTTTTTTTTTGTGGTATGCGGGCCTCCCTCTGTTGTGGCCTCTCCCGTTGCGGAGCACAGGCTCCGGACGCGCAGGCTCAGCGGCCATGGCTCGCGGGCCCAGCCGCTCCGCGGCATGTGGGATCCTCCCAGACCGGGGCGCGAACCCGGTTCCCCTGCATCGGCAGGCGGACGCGCAACCACTGCGCCACCAGGGAAGCCCCCTTCTTTTTTTCTTGATGAGTCTGGCTAATGGTTTATAAATTTTGTTTATCTTCTCAAAGAACCAGCTTTTAGTTTTACTGATCTTTGCTATTGTTTCCTTTATTTCTTTTTCATTTATTTCTGATCTGATCTTTATGATTTCTTTCCTTCTGCTAACTTTGAGTTTTTTTATTTGTTGTTCTTCTTTCTCTAATTGCTTTAGGTGTAAGGTTAGGTTGTTTATTTGAGATTTTTCTTGTTTCTTGAGGTAGGATTGCATTGCTATAAACTTCCCTCTTAGAAGTGCTTTTGCTGCATCCCATCGGTTTTGGGTCGTGTTTTTATTGTCATTTGTTTCTAGGTATTTTTTAATTTCCTCTTTGATTTCTTCAGTGATCTCTCTTGGAGGCATATTGTTTAGCCTCCATGTGTTCGTATTTTTTACAGTTTTTTTCCTGTAATTGATATCTAGTCTCATAGCATTGTGGTCGGAAAAGATACTTGATATGATTTCATTTTTCTTAAATTTACTGAGGCTTGATTTGTGACCCATGGTATGATCTATCCTGGAGAATGTTCCATGAGCACTTGAGAAGAAAGTTTATTCTGTTGTTTTTGGATGGAAGGTCCTATAAATATCAATTAAGTCCATCTTGTTTAATGTGTCACTTAAAGCTTGTGTTTCCTTATTTATTTTCATTTTGGAGGATCTGTCCATTGGTGAAAGTGGGGTGTTAAAATCACCTACTATAATTGTGTTACTGTCAATTTCCCCTTTTATGGCTGTTAGCATTTGCCTTATGTATTGACGTGCTCCTATGTTGGGTGACTAAATATTTACAATTGTTATATCTTCTTCTTGGATTGATCCCTTGATCATTATGTAGTGTCCTTCTTTGTCTCTTGTAATAGTCTTTATTTTAAAGTCTATTTTGTCTGATATGAGAATTGCTACTCCAGTTTTCTTTTGATTTCCATTTGCATGCAATATCTTTTTCCATCCCCTCATTTTCAGTCTGTATGTATCCCTAGTCTGATGTGGGTCTCTTGTAGACAGCATATATATGGTTCTGTTTTTGTATCCATTCAGCCTGTCCTGTCTTTTGGTTGGAGCATTTAATCCATTTACATTTAAGGTAATTATCAATATGTATGTTCCTATTACCATTTTCTTAATTGTTTTGGGGGTTGTTTTTGTAGGTCTTTTCCTTCTCTTGTGTTTCCTGCTCAGAGAAGTTCTTTTAGCATTTGATGTAATGCTGCTTTTGTGGTGCTGAATTCTCTTAACTTTTGCTTGTCTGTAAAGGTTTTAATTTCTCCATTGAATCTGAATGAGATCCTTGCTGGGTAGACTAATCTTTGTTGTAGGTTTTCCCCTTTCATCACTTTAAATATGTCCTGCTACTCCCTTCTGGTTTGCAGAGTGTCTGCTGAAAGATCAGCTGTTAACCTTATGGGGATTCCCTGTATGTTATTTGCTGTTTTTCCCTTGCTGCTTTTAACATTTTTTCTTTGTATTTAATTTTTGATAATTTGATTAATATGTGTCTTGGCATGTTTCTCCTTGGATTTATCCTTTATGGGACTCTCTGTGCTTTCTGGAGTTGATTGACTATTTCCTTTCCCATGTTATGGAAGTTTTCAAGTTTAATCTCTTCAAATATTTTCTCAGACCCTTTCTTTTTCTCTTTTTCTTCTGGGACCCCTATAATTCGAATGTTGGTGTGTTTAATGTTGTCCCAGAGGTCTCTGAGACTGTCCTCAATTCTTTTCATTCTTTTATCTTTATTCTGCTCTGAGGTAGTTATTTCCACTATTTTATCTTCCAGCTCACTTATCCGTTCCTCTGCCTCAGTTTTTCTGCTATTGATTCCTTCTAGAGAATCTTTTATTTCATTTATTGTGTTGTTCATCGTTGTTTTTTTGCTCTTTAGTTCTTCTAGGTCCTTGTTAAACATTTCTTGTATTTTCGCCATTCTATTTCCAAGATTTTGGATCACCTTTACTATCATTACTCTGAATTCTTTTCCAGGTAGACTGCCTATTTCCTCTTTATTTGTTTGGTCTGGTGGGTTTTTACCTTTCTCCTTCATCTGCTGCATATTTCTCTGTCTTCTCAT
>NC_041219.1:35347357-35381076 GCF_002837175.3 Physeter macrocephalus | reverse complement strand
TAAATATTTACAATTGTTATATCTTCTTCTTGGATTGATCCCTTGATCATTATGTAGTGTCCTTCTTTGTCTCTTGTAATAGTCTTTATTTTAAAGTCTATTTTGTCTGATATGAGAATTGCTACTCCAGTTTTCTTTTGATTTCCATTTGCATGCAATATCTTTTTCCATCCCCTCATTTTCAGTCTGTATGTATCCCTAGTCTGATGTGGGTCTCTTGTAGACAGCATATATATGGTTCTGTTTTTGTATCCATTCAGCCTGTCCTGTCTTTTGGTTGGAGCATTTAATCCATTTACATTTAAGGTAATTATCAATATGTATGTTCCTATTACCATTTTCTTAATTGTTTTGGGGGTTGTTTTTGTAGGTCTTTTCCTTCTCTTGTGTTTCCTGCTCAGAGAAGTTCTTTTAGCATTTGATGTAATGCTGCTTTTGTGGTGCTGAATTCTCTTAACTTTTGCTTGTCTGTAAAGGTTTTAATTTCTCCATTGAATCTGAATGAGATCCTTGCTGGGTAGACTAATCTTTGTTGTAGGTTTTCCCCTTTCATCACTTTAAATATGTCCTGCTACTCCCTTCTGGTTTGCAGAGTGTCTGCTGAAAGATCAGCTGTTAACCTTATGGGGATTCCCTGTATGTTATTTGCTGTTTTTCCCTTGCGGTGGGTTTTTACCTTTCTCCTTCATCTGCTGCATATTTCTCTGTCTTCTCATTTGGTTTAACTTACTGTGTTTCGGGTCTCCTTTTCACAGGCTACAGGTTCTTAGTTCCCATTGTTTTTGGTGTCTACCCCCAGTGGGTAAGGTTGGTTCAGTGGCTTGTGTAGGATTCCTGGTGGAGGGGACTAGTGCCTGTATTCTGGTGGGTGGGGCTGGATCCTGTCTTTCTGGTGGGCAGGGCCTCATCCAGTGGTGGGTTTTGGGGTGTCTGTGAACATATATGATTTTAGGCAGCCTCTCTGCTAATGAATGGGTTTGTGTTCCTGTCTTGCTAGTTGTTTGGCATGTGGTGCTCAGCTCTGGAGCTTGCTGGCCATTGGGTGGAGCTGGGTCTTAGCATTGAGACAGATATCTCTGGGAGAGCTCTTGCAGATTGATATTACATGGGGCCGGGAGGTATATCTGGTGGTCCAATGTCCTGAACTCAGCTCTCCCACCTCATAGGCTCAGGTCTGACACCAGGCCAGAGCACCAAGACCCTGTCAGCCATGTGGCTCAGAAGAAAAGGGAGAAAAAAAGAAAGAAAACAAATAAATTTTTTAAAAAATTATTAAAATAAAAATTTTTTTAATTATTACAATAAAAAAATTGTAAAGTAATGATAATAAAAAAAGTAGAGAGCAACCAAACCAATAAACAAATCCACCAGTGATAACAAGCACTAAAAACTATACTAAGATAAATACAAAAATCAGAAACAAGTCAGTCACAGACAGCAAACCCCAAGTCTACAGTTGCTCCCAAAGTCCACCACCTCAGTTTTGGGATGATTCGTTGTCTCTTCAGGTATTCCACAGATGCAGGGTACATCAAGTTGATTGTGAGGATGTAACCCACTGCTCCTGAGGCTGCACAGAGCAATTTCCCTTTCTTTTCTTTGTTCGAACAGCTCCTGGCATTCAGCTTTGGTTTTGGCCCCACCTCTGCATGTAGGTCGCCCTCAGGCATCTGTTCCCACCCAGAGAGGATGGGGTTAAAGCAGTGGCTGATTAGGGGGCTCTGGCACACTCACGCTGGAGGGAGGGAGGGGTTGGTAGTTCTAATTGGAATGTGGGGCGAGCTTGCGACGGCAGAGGCCACCATGACGTTGCGACAGCCTGAGGCACACCGTGTGTTCTGCCGGGGAAGTTGTCCTTGGATCATGGGACCCTGGCAGTGGCGGGCTGCTCAGGCTCCCGGGGGTGGGGGCGGGGGTGGGGTATGGATAGTGACCTGTGCTTGCACACAGTATTCTTGGTGGCTGCAGCAACAGCGTTAGCGTTTCACGCCCGTCTCTGGTCTCCAAGATGATAGCCGTGGCTCGCGCCCTTCTCTGGAGTTTGTTTAGGCGGTGCTCTGAATCCCCTCTCCTCACGCACCCCGAAACAATGGTCTGTTGCCTCTTAGGCAGATCCAGAGTCTTTCCCAGACCCTCCCGGCTAGCTGTGGCACACTAGCCCCCTTCAGGCTGTGTTCACGCAGCCAACCCCAGTTCTCTCCCTGGGATCTGACCTCCGAAGCCCAAGCCTCAGCTCCCAGCCCCCACCCGTCCCGGCGGGTGAGCAGACAAGCCTCTCAGGCTGGTGAGTGCTGGTCAGCACCCAATCTTCTGTGCAGGAATCTCTCCGCTTTGCCCTCCGTACCCCTGTTGCTGTGCTCTCCTCCGTGGCTCCGAAGCTTCCCCCGCTCCGCCACCCGCAGTCTCTGCCCGTGAAGGGGCTTCCTAGTGTGTGGAAACCTTTCCTCCTTCGCAGCTCCCTCTCAGAGGTGCAGGTCCCATCCCTATTCTTTTGTCTCTGTTTTTTCTTCTTTCTTTTGCCCTCCCCAGGTACGTGGGGATTTTCTTGCCTTCTGGGAAGTCTGAGGTCTTCTGCCAGCGTTCAGTAGGTGTTCTGTAGGAGTTGTTCCACATGAAGATGTATTTTTGATGTATTTGTGGGCAGAAAGGTGATCTCCATGCCTTACTCCTCTGCCATCTTGAAGATCCCCCCAAGACTGTTTTCAAAAGTTTGCTTTGGGCCCAGAATTCAAGTTTAAACTTTACTTACCACTATGCTTATTTATACTACAATGCTTTATACAGAAAAGTCACTCAATACGTGCTAACTAAAGAAAATTATACGAAAAGGCATTCAATGCCAAACTGTAGAAATGTTTGCTAATACCTTTTTCTTCCCAGATTCACCCATGCTCCTCTTTGAGCTTAAAAGAGTTTATAAAATAACTCACATGTGTTAAAACTCTCTTTCTCTTTAAGAGCATACTAAACATTAAGAGAATGAAAATATAAGCCACAGAGTAAGAGAAAATATTCGCAAATTATATATCCAACAAAGAACTGTTATTAAGAATATATATATATATACACATATATATATATTTTAAAACCTCTCAAAACTCAGTAATAAAAAAAAGTACAAAAGCTTTGGACAGACACTTTACCAAATAAGATATACTGATGGCAGATAAGCATGTGAAAAGATTTTCAACACCATTAGTTATTAGAGAAATGCAAATTTAAACCACAATGAGATACTGCCATATGCTTATTAGAATAACTAAAATTAAAAAGAATGACCATACAAAATGTTGGTGAGGATATGGAAGAAATGGAACTCTCATGTGTCCATACAAGGATTCATACATGAATGTTCATAGCAGATTTATTTATAATAGCCAGAAACTGGAAACAACCCAAACATCCACCAACAGTTGAATGGATAAATAGATTATGGTATATCTACACAATGGAATACTGCTCAGCACCTAAAATAAATAAACAATTGATGCATGCAACAACATGGCTGTATCTCAAAATAACTATGCTGAGTGAAAGAAGACAGAAGAAGAAGAATCTATATCCTATGATTCCTTTTGTATAAAATTCTGGAAAATGCAAACTCACCTATAGTAACAGAAAGCAGCTAGCTCAATAGTTGTCTGGTGGCTGGGGTGAGTAAAGATGGAAGGGAAGGCTTACCAAAGACAACAAGGAAATTTGTAGGGATGAAGGGTATGTTTACTATTTTGTTCATGGCAATGGTTTCATGGGTGTATTAGTGTGTCAAAAATTCTCAGACTGTATACTTGAAATTTGTGCAATTTATGATTTGTCAATTATACCTCAATAAAGGTACAGTGAAGGGCCAAAAAAAGAGAACATAGTAAACAAAAGAAAGAAATTAAAAGCAGTCTTTTTCAGAATCAAAAGGTCAGATCTGAAAGAAACTTAACAGATCAATTCGTCTACTTATTCATCTTATGGATGAGGCAATTGAGAGCAAAACAGTGGTTACCCAATAGGTAGACTCATCAGGGACACCAAAAGAACAAAAATAAGCAAATTTGACAATTGGTAATTCAAAAAAAAAGCATCAAGCAGACAAGTTGGAGAAAATCAGAATTTCATTGTATTTGCTGACAGTTATATCTGGGGTCATGCTGTCATGATATGCTCAATGCTTAGGGCTTCTAAGCATCTTAATCCTGCCATAAATCCAGAAATGTCAAATGACTACTCTCATAGTAGGTGGCAGAGCAACAACTCATGTCTTTAAACTCTCATCTCAGGGCTCTATCTCTTAGAACAGGTTCACAGAGCTGGAAGAGAAGTCCACACCAGAAGAATTAGCAGTCACGTGACTTGATGATCCCTAACCAGAAAGCAAGAGGAACTATGCAAGTCAACATATTTGCATCTCACTTGCCAAAAGCACCCCTGTGAAAACTACAGATCATGCAAACTTCCACTGGTGTTAAAGATGCTACACCCATTCCCTGCTTCAGCTTGGGTTTTGTCCGCGGTAGATTCCTGTCAGGAGAAGCCAGGCAAAAAGCAAGGAAACTTTACATGAGGGAGCAAGAGAAATATATATACAGCCTCCAAAGGAATGACTGACAAGGTAACAGGAAAAATAGATGCGTAAGTGCTTAGAAGAATCTACTAGCCTCTTCTCACAGCTGGAGGGATTACCAGGTATTCCAGGTTTCTATTACTGCATAACAAGTCAGCCCAAAACTTAGTGGCTTAAATAATAATCATTTATTTGGCATAAGAGTCTGCAATTTGGGCAGGTCTTGGTGGGAACAGCTCACCTCTGCTCCATGTGGCCTGACTGGGGTTGAATGATCCACCTCCAACAAAGCTGATAAGTTGATTGATGCTGTCTATCGGTTCCTCTCCATGTGGGCCTCTCCATGGGGTGGCTTAGGCTTCCTCATAGCATGGAGACTGGGTCCTAAGACCAAGCATCCTAAGAGATAGGAAGTGGAAGCAACCAATTTCTTAAGATCTGGTCCTGGATCTGACCAGATCCAGTGCCAGTTTCCAAAGTCATATTTTAAGAAACTGGGACAGCAATACTTGTGCCATGTTCTATCAGCCAAGCAATCATAATCCATAAGGATTCAAGGGGAAGAGACACAGACCTCCCACCTCTAGAAGGAAGGAGTGTCAGAAATTTGGGGGCTGTATTTTAAAGCCATTACACCAAGGTACCACACAATCACTACAGTTAAAAATTACCTGGACACTTTTGTTAGTTTCTCTTTAAGCCCTTGCTCTCTGATAAGAAGAGTGAAGGGATTTGTGTATTCACCTTGACCACAACCTCAGTATTATAAAGACCATTCTCTGCTAGCATGTGTGATCTTAGCATCCAAATTATTTTCCCACTTTACAAATAGGAGTGGTAACACTGCATTTTTAAATAACTCTGAGTACAATCAACCTAAAAGCTCTCTGAAGACAGGGACTTGATCATGCTACAGTATCCTAAACATAGTAGGCATTTCATGATATTGCAAATTGATGTATGCCAAGTTGGCCCTATACAATTTTCAAATTCTTCTGCTAAATACTGATTGTCTCAACATTTGGTAACACAATAAGAGATAAGCAGAAGTTGTGACAGCTTCCTCTACCTCACCATTAGGCAGTAAGTGCAGTGAAAGTAAATCACAGACCAAATTCTGCCACATAGAAATATTTATTAGCTAGAAAGCTCCAAAATAGTCATACAAACTATTCCCATGGGCTTGAAGAAGCAACTGCTCTCTACCTTTTAGGCACTCCAACAAGCTTTACAATAATACTTCAACAGAAAAATCAGCAAACCTTCTAACTGGAGCAGGTGACAGAGTCTTGATTAAATAGGGAAGCAAAGAACAAAATTCTAGACCCAGGACATACTCTGAAGATGTTAGGCTTCTGGTTTTGTTAGGTCCTTCAATTTTCTTCCTTCAAGGACACTTTTAGCCTGATGCACATCTTGCACACCATTCACTTACTGCCCAAATTATGTCTAACATCCCTTACATTAATCAATGAACCCTCTGATGCAACACATGAAGTGCTCTGAGTCTGGATCCCTAAGCAGAGAACTGCTGGGGTCATAGTATTATGTGAGAGCTGGCTTGTACTGGCTGTGAGTCTACTGTGCACATCTCTTCCCAACTCTGCATTCTGTGACCTCACACTGGTAGCTTGAAACTGGCCGTGGGGGGAATATTTACACAACAGAAATCAACAAATGCTAAAATACAGGACTCCGCCCCTCCCCAGAGCTGGTTGTTAAACGTTTACCAGCACATGACTATAACTAACCACTCCTGTGTATGAATTGAAGTTAATTTATATCATACTATTTATATGGGAGTATTTGAAAGTAACATAGTAATAACATAATAATCAAATATTAATTGCTTAAATTAATTATTCCATACAGTTCTTAAATTCAAATAAATGCCTCTGTGTGTGTGTGTGTGTGTGTGTGTGTGTGTGTGTGTGTTTTGAGTGAGTGAGGAGTTGTTTGTCACATCTTACCAGCTCGGGACTTCCCTAGTGGCACAGTGGTTAAGAATCGCCTGCCAATGCAGGGGACATGGGTTCAAGCCCTGGTCCGGGAAGCTGCCACATGCTGCAGAGCAACTAAACCTGTGCGTCACAACTACTGAGCCTGCGCTCTAGAGCCCGAGAGCCACAACTACTGAGCCCGTGCACCACAAGTACTGAAGCCCGCGCCTAGAGCCTGTGCTCCGCAACAAGAAAAGCCACCGTAATGAGAAGCCCGCGCACCACAACAAAGAGTAGCCCCCGCCCGCTGAAACTAGAGAAAGTCCACGCGCAGCAACAAAGACCCAACGCAGCCAAAAGTAAATAAATTAATTAATAAAAAAAATTTACCAGCTCATTATAATCTGTGAAGTTTTAAGTGACATCATATTGAGTAGAATATAAGAACTGAGTCAAATAGTAATTGATCAGCAGGGCTAAATTAGATGATAATATAAGAGCTTTTCTAAGATTATCCACTCATACTTAAGACTGACATAAAATAGAATGACAGGTATCAATCCAATTTTAATTTTATTTTCATTGAAAATTCTGATCTCCTAATCTGAAGCATGGCCCATAATTTTATGTCCAGTATGATGGCAAGGACCAGAGTTCGGGTCTCAACTTTAGCACATATTATCTGTGTGACTTCAGACAAATCATTTCTGAGCTTCTCTTCTCTCATTTGTAAAATGCGGGTGATAAAAATGAGATTGTCCACGTGAAAGTATTTGTAACTGGCAAAAATCTACAAAACACTGGCAATTATCACTCAAGTGCCTCACAAAGAACTAGCTGCTAACAAGTTAGGATTCGGCCAGGAATACACTATTCTTCTTTCCTTAATGAGAAATAATAAATAAAGCAATTAAATATTTTAAAAAGAATTTTCCTGTCCAAAAGATCAAGACTACTAAAATTAAAATTTCCAGGTTCTCTGAGATTGCAAACAAAGCCTGATCACAAAACTGTCATCAGGCACATGCACTGGGACACACTGAACGTCATTATCTTCTTTGGGTGCACATGGGATGCCCTAAGCTGAGGCCCCCTGCCTTCAGAGCCAGCTCAGGCCACACAGTTCATTGTCTGTCACCAGTCTAGGATTGCAGTGTTTTCCCAGTGAACTAGGTATTCACATTTTTCTTCCCTTTTACTTCTTTATTATAAAACATCCTCCCTACCTCATCCCGCCAATCCCACAGACACATATATTTAGGAAAAAAAAGACCCAGAAGTATTTGTGCTTAATCCAATCTTCATTTTCACTAAACACTCCTTCACCCCATCACACCTAATAGGTTTATTATCCCATTTAGCCCCCTTCCAAATATTCCCCTTTTAAAGGTTAAAAAAAAAACGAACTGAGCTTCAGAAAGTTTAGGGACTTGCCCAAGACTCACAAAGCTCAGAGGTGGTATAGCCAGGTTTCTAACACAGAACTGTCTGGTTTCAAAGACCATTCTCATTTTCCTTTTCCAATAATCCCTCTAGAACTCTTAGAAGTTAATTCATAGACTCTCAGAAATCAGTCAGTATTTGAAAAGGTCTTCTAGGCCACACAGTAGTTTGATGGTTGAACTCTCTATTCTCCATTAGAATAGTCAACTTCTGTATTAAAACTGCATGTCTAACACCTAATATGAACACTTGCTAAGATCATGCCTTTTGAACTCCTAGTGAGTATCTCAGTGCCTGGCAAAGGAGGTGTTTAATAAATATTTGTTCTTTAATGAAAGAATGGTTCCAAGCGACTGTGCACCTGTGCCCAAATGAACACCTCCAGTGACAGGGAAGTCACCACTGTCACAGGAAATCAACACCTTCAAGATCTCCTCATGTCAAATTACTTGCATGAAGTACTAAAAAAAAAAAAAAAGAAAGGAAGAAAGGAAGACATAAAGCATAAAGGATAGGTTCCCCAGGAATGGATTTAACTACCCAAAATAGACTATTTCCAAATGAGATGCTGTGGCTAGGAAACCAAGCAAAGACAGACATCCTGCCTTCTTCACATTTACCCTAAGCAAACCACACTGCACTCTGTAACAAAGGGACATTTTATCAATAAGAGTTTCAAAAAGAGCTTCAGAAAAATCTACCATCACAGTAAATGTAGTGCTTTGATTCAACAGTCTGCTCACAAGAATAAATCAAAGTTAACTGTGAAAAACATGAGGCAGGTTTGAAAGTGATGAAACAATAATGCACATATGTCATAAAAAGTAAGCAAAGTTGAAATAACGTTGATTTAAATCCCAGAATTCTTTTTTTGAGTAACATTTTATATTTTAAAGTTTACAGAGGTCAAGGATATGTTCACAAATGCTCTGATTCCTCAAACATGTACAAGTTAGGAGTGCCTCTCAACAGGTGTTCCTGTCAAGTATTGTATAAATAAAATCTTTACAATAAGGTATTTTAAACCTACTTAACGAGGTAGTTATTTATAGTACCTTGCTATAAATCATTTTGCAAACAAGGTACCCCACAATGTATCAACTTTATAAATTCAGATTTTCTTTGATGGTGTTTTGTAAACTATGGTAGAAAGCATTTTGCTCTCTTCTCTAGCATAATTACCAAGCCAAATAATTTAGACATGAATTCCAGGTTATGTATTATTTTAATAAAATCGCTTTCCATTGAGATAAATTTCCAAACTCTGCTTTCTAGTCTAATAACTTCATTGTGTGGTTGTAAATAATCTGTTTAATTTCTGGCCTCTTTTGGTAGATTCATATGTCTTATTGTACAAACGAGACAGCAGAAGTCCGGAGAGGGCTAATGGCTTTTGCAGAATCTCGCAGGTGGACCACCGTGGAGTCAGGGTAGTGGGGACTCCTTGAGGTCATACCAATGCTCTTCTTACTCACCAGACTCAACTCTGCTTTTCACCATTTCACTGTCACACATTTAAGTATTAGTCTGCAAGTATAAGTCAAAGAAGGGGCTGCTTTGCCTCTGATATATGTAGGAATGAAGAGAAGTTGGGGTGGAAAGAAAACCTATTACACCTCTTTTCCTGGGTTTCTCTGACATTCTGAACAAATATTTCAACTTAATCTTTCCAATTATAGCAAATGTGGCCTCCTTGTGCCTATTGTACACGGATGTATGCCTATGGAAATTTATAAGAACCACTGAGTGAGGCAACAGCCCAACTCTGCACCCCTAAGACCAAAACCACCAGGAGCAGGGGGTCCAAGAAGACTCGAGTTCAGCACAAAAACCTTCCAGGACTACTTCTGATGTCTCAAACCCATACTTCTTCCTGCCTTAGGTCCTTTACATATACTACTTCTTTTCCTAAGACTGATCTTCCCCACCCCTTTTCACTGGTTTATTCTCACTGAGACTTAGAGAGTTTATCTCAGACCTCACTTCCTTGGGGGAAAATAAAGTCAAGTTCCGCTGTATGCGTTCCCTCCATAGCTCCAACTACAATTATAGTTAAATGGTTAATTTTGTTAACTGATGGTTAATATCTGTCTCCCTCATAAAGTATTGAGCTACAAAAGATTAAGCACTACTCTTTCTGGCTTGCTGCTACTGTATCCCCATCAACAAATCTAGGGTGATAGATAGATGGTGATAAAGTTTATCTGTTCAACAAATTTTATTGAGTACTGATTATGTTTTAGCCATCGGTTTTGACACTGGAGATGCAGTACTAAATTAACCCTGAAGAAACTCACATTCTAGTAAGGGAAAGACACAAAAAACAAATAAACAAATGTTTATTTAATGAGTGCTATAAAGGAAACAAACAGGATGCTGAGAAAGAAAATAATAGGGCTTGAGGAGGTGAAGATGAAGCTGTCTTGGATGTGGGGGTCACGGAAGGCATATCTAAAGAGGCAACATTCGAGCTGAGACCTGAAGAATGAGAAGAAGCTAGCACTGCAAAGTGCTAAGAAAGAGCTTCCAGGCAGAGGGAAAGGCAAAGACAAAGACCATGTGGGAAGAGAACTTGGTGTATTCAAGAAACAGAAAGATGTCAATGTAGCCAGATAGACTGAGTGAGGAAGAAAGTGGCCCAAAATGAAGTTACAGAAGTAGTCAAAGCTGGATTATTCAGGGCCTTCCAGGCCATGGTGAGGAGTTAGAATTTTCTTCTAAGGGCAATGGGAAGATACTGAATGATTATGAGCAGGGATTTGACATGCTCTGATTTAATTTAGGTTTTTCAAATGTAATTTGACTTAGGTTTTTGACTTTGGCTGCTGGGTAGATAATGTAGTCTAGGGGGACAAACGTAAAAGCTGTGAGACCAGTTTGCTGGTTTTCATAGAAGTCCAGGCAAATGACCATGATAGCCTGGATAACACTAGTGACAGCAATAATGGGAATAAGGAAGTGGATTTTATATCTGTTTTGGAATTGTAGTGGTTATTGTTGGATTGGATGTGTGAGGTGAAAGAGAAAATAAGGATAACTCTTGGGCTTCTGACTTGGCCAACTAGGTGGATGGTGGTACCATTTACTGAGGTGGGTATGGGGTAGAACAGGAAGAGGTTGTAGAAACCCAAAAGTTCCATTATGAATATGTTAAGTTTGAGATATCAATTAGTCTTCCAGGTGTACATCTGTTGATATGACCGTTTGTTGTTATGTTTGGGGTTTTTTTGTTTTGTTTTGTTTTGTTTTTGGCTGCGCCACGCGGCATGTGGGATCTTAGTTCCCAACCAGGGATCGAACCCCCGCCCCCTGCAGTGGAAGCCTGGAGTCTTAACCACTGGACCGCCAGGGAAGTCCTGATATGAATATTTGTTAAATTAATAAATATAGTTCTGCTTCCACCTAGGATGGAGAAGCTACAAAAGAATGTCACTATCACCTAAACAGAAAAAGTTGATAATCTATACTTTTTTTTTAAGTCCAAGTAAAAAATATTTGAATTCCGGGTCCTCTGACAAGCTTATAGGGAAAGATTTCTTTGGGCAGAGTATGACCTGAGCGATTCTAGGCTTCCTGGGTCTAGGAACTCTTTTCCAATTACATTTTGATTTGAAGTCAATGTTGCTTGCAAAAAGAACACATTCTACTTTTTTACATTTGTTAAAAAAAAACCCCTGCCTGTGTATATGAAACATATCATTATCATGACTTCATTTAACAAAATCTTTGCTGAGAACCTACTATGTACTGCTCCCTTCAGTCCAAGCTACCATCATTTCTCATGTAGACCACAGCAGTGATTTCTCTACTTATACTCTTGTACCCTTCTAATTCATTCTCCTCACCTCACAAACACTAGGTGATCTGTTTATATTCCAAAATTATCAAGATTTGGACACACTTGCATCGTGTATCTGCCTCCCCCGCCTAACCCCCAACCTTTGGAGTATTTTAATGCAAATCCCTGACATTGTCATTTCACATCTGTCTATTTTATTATGTATTTCTAAAAAATATTGATTTTTAAACATAATTACAATGCTATTATCCTTTCTTCACAATTAACAATAATTCCATGGTATCTTCTAGTACCTAGTCCATATTCAAATTTTCCCACTTGTTTAAGAAACTTATTACTGTTGGCTTGTTTGAAACAAGAGACAAACAAGGTCTGCAAATTACCTTGAGTTATTGTATCTCTTAGGTCTCTAACTGTTGAGTACTCTCTCCTTTTATTTATTTTTCCATACCATTGACTTGTTGCAAAAGCTGGGTCAGCTGTGCTACAGGATGTCCTAAAAACAATGTGGTTTTCTGGATTTGTCTGTTTGCTTCCAAGAACCTATTCTCTTAGATAACCTGTACTGCTTTAGAAAAGGACAGACTCTAAAAAATAATCAGTCTTGAGTTCATCAGTGAGCTGAGGTTACGAGGTAATCAGGTGAACTAAATTCTAAAGGGCAAAAGGTGGCTCAAAGGAAACATAGGACACCCAATGTTCCACCTTGGAGGGAGGATGCGAGGAAAAGGAGGCAGCCATAGGATTGGGTAAGAAGAATATAACTGAAATTTTAATACATTTTTAAAGCACACATGTGGACTAGTGTCAAAGTATAGAATCCCCAGGAGCCACAGGCAAGCGAGCCTGCACCTACTCACCAGTTACTCTCCACAGGCCTCCACTGGATATTTACAAGAAAGACTAGGGGCAGGTAGGAAACTGGAAAGCTCCTCTTGGTGGCAAAGGTGTGCAGGGTCTGCTAAAGTCTGAAAGTAGAACAGGAACACCTACATAATCTCATCTCCCACTGGGCTCTGCATGAGTTCAGGATAACAAGCAGGGGCCACTGCCCACAGCCCAGAATCTTCTTGATAGGAAGCAAAAATCTGTCTACTCTTGGGGTAGTCAAAAGAACCTACTCATATCCTAGATATGACCATGCTTTTACATGAAGTAAAAAGTATCAGGTCCTAAGGGCGAATTAGGAAACACTGTCATGTACTTATTCGCAGACAGAAAGTTGGCTGCTTCTGGGCGAAAGGTAGACATGCTTGTGCTCAAGATCCTACACTGATACAAAACAGAGTCCTGTTACACTGATCAATGAGGAGGAGGAAATTCATTAAAAGGCAGAGTTCACCCACACATGGGTGAACTGAACTGAAGAGGAGGCCAAGATGACTAGCTTATCACAGGAGAGAAGTAGGAGTGAATAAAAAGCCTGGCATGTGAGGCTCTGGAGCACCAGCGTCTGCCTAAGGCTGAGGCTGGAGCAGGAGAAGTGAAAAAACCCAGCCCCAGCATGAGCACTGCACAAAGTAATAAGCAATAGAAGTCTAAGGCTAGGGGAAGGACAAGAACATGGAGATAAATCCCTTCTGCGACAAATGCACGTAGGGATTGCTAAAAGCTGAGAATGGAGAAGAAACATCTAGAAAATCCCTCTAGTATTCCAGGCCTCACACTAAGAACAAGGTTCTTAATAGTTCACCACTGGAGGAACTTGAAGCCCTGAATTCGCTGAAATTAACCACAACGTAGCAACAACAACAGCAAATCCAAACCCAGCTCATCTACTGATTAGATAGCCTCAACTTCCAGAAGAATCATGATCTAATAGAAGAAGAAGTATGCCTAGTTCTGGGCATAAACATTACTTAGCTCAGTGTCTAATGTTCTTTTATACACATTATCCGGCATGTAAACAAAATTATGATATACATAAAATGCAAGAACAAAACAACCCATTGTCAGGAGAAAAAACAGACTCAGGATTTGGCCTAGATGTTAAAACTAACAGACAAGGGCTTCAAAATAACTGTAATTAATATATTAAAGGATTTAGAGGGAAAAATGCAATACATGAATGAAGAGATGGAGGACTTAAACAAAGAGATGTATGTCTTTCCTAGGGGTTCTGGGACAAATTACCATAAGTTGGGTGGCTTAAAACAAGAGAAAATGATTCTTTCACAGTTCTGGAGGCCTGAAGGCTGAAATCAAAGTACCAGCTCTTTCTGGAGGCTCTAGGGAAGAAATTTTCTCTGCTTCTTCTATCTTCTGGTGGCCATCAGCATTCCTTGGCTTCCTTGACTTGGGGCCACATCACTCCAATCTCTGCTTCCATCTTCACACTCTCTTTTCGTCTGTGTGTCTGTGTCTTCTTCTGTTTCTTATAAAGACACTTATAATTGGATTTAGGACCCCCTCAGGTATTCCAGGATGATCTCATCTCAAGAACCTTAACTTAATGACATCTGCAAATAAGATTTTCCCAAATAACATTCACGGGTTCCAGGGATTTGGACATGGACATATCACTGGGGGGCCGGGGGCAGTGAGCACTATTCAACCCACTAAAGATAAAAATCATAAAAGAGAATAATGTCATGTGGTCAGCAGAATAATGGATCCCCCAAAGATGTCCACTTCCTAATAACCTGGACCTGTGACTATGTTACCTTACATGGCAAAAGGGACTTCACAGATGTAAGTAAGTTAACGATAGTGAGATGGGGCTATATTATCCTGGGTTATCCAGTTGAGCCCAATATAATCACAAGGGTTCTTTTAAGTGAAAGAGGGAGGCAAGAGGTTAGAGAGAGATTTAAAGATGCTACGCTGCTAGTTTTGAACATACAGGAAAAGGCCATGAATCAAGGAATGTAGGCAGCTTCTAGAAGCTGGAAAAAGGAAATGGATTCTCCTCTACAGCCTCCAGAAAGAAAACAGCCTACTAGCACCTTGATTTTAGCCAACTGAGACCCATTTTGGACTTCTGACCTCCAGAGCTTTAATATAATAAAGTTTGTAGTTTTAAGCCACAGTTTGTGGTAATTTGGTACAGCAAAAATAGGAAACTAATCCAGATGGCAATACTAAACATATTTTTTTTCCTTTGACAGGTTTATCTGCAGACTGGACACAGCAGAGGAAATAATTAATGAGCTTGAAGATAGATAGAAACTATCCAAAATGAAAGGCAAGAGGAAAATGGAAGAAAAAGAATAGATTATCTAAAAATTCTGGAAGAAAACCAAACAAATTGTATTCTTACAATAAGAATTCTTATTCTTAGAATAAGAATTCTTAGAATAAGAATATTCTTATTCTTAGAATAAGAAGACAGAACATAAGAAACATTTGAAGAGGTAATGGTCAAGAATTTTCTGAAATTAATAAAAGGCAAAAACAAATCAAAGAATCCCAGAAAACCCTAAGCAAGATAAATACAATTTTTAAAAAAACCCACAGCTATAAAAAAATTGTAGTAAAACTGCTGAAATTCAAAGATAAAGAGAAGAATCTTGAAGCAGAGAAAAAGAAAAGAAACTCTACTTACAGTGGAAGATAAGAATTACATTAGACTTTTTGTCAAACTGTATAATCCAGGGGATAATAGGACACCTGTAAAGTAATGAAAGAAACAAAATTGTCAACTTAGAATTATATACTCTGAAAAAATGTCTCTAAAAATAAAGTTGAAATAAAGACTTTCTCAGACAAACAAAAGCTGAGAGAATTCATTGCTTGGAGACTTGCATTACAAAAAATATCAAAAGAAGTTCTTCAGGCAGAAGAAATATTATACCAGATAGAAAACTGAATCCTTATAAAAGAATAAAGAGCACTGAAAATGGTAAAAATGCAGTTAAATATAAAAGACATTTTTCTTATGTTGAAATTCTTTAAAATATAATTGACTCCCTAAAGCTATGATAGTAATAATATGTTCATGGGGTTGATAATACATGCAAAGGGAAAAAAATCTAAAACCAGCACAAAGATCAAAAGAAAGAAAATGGCAGTGTATTTCGTAAGGTTTCTACTCCATTTGTGAAGTGATATATTTGGAAGTAAACTGTGATAAGTTAAAGATGGTCATTTTAAATCCTAGAGCAACCACTAAATAAGCTGATTATGAAAATAAATGAAATAATAAAAAATATTCAATTAAAAGTAGGCACTAAAAAGGAAAGCAGGAACAAAGAACCAATGAAACAAGTAGAAAACATGTAGCAGTTAGTATATTTAAACCCAAACATATCAAGAATTACATTAAATAAAATTGAAATTAACAGTTCAATTAAAAGACTGATATTATCAGGTTGGATAAGAAAGCAAGACCCAGCTATATGTTGTCTACAATAAATCTGCTTTAAATATAAAGATACAGATAAGTAAAAAGTAAAACGATAAAAAAATTATACTGCCAATCAAAGGGAACTGATTAATACCAAAAAAGGTAGACATCAGAATAAGGTATATTAACACACTAAGGATATTACATAATGATAAAAGGGTAAATTCATGAAAAGGAAAGAACAACTCTACATGTATATGCACCTAATAACACACCTTCAAAATACTTTAGAACTGAAAACTTTAGAACTGAAATGAGAAATTGAGAAATACACGATTATAGCTGGAGATTTCAACACTTCTCTCTCAGTAACCGATAGAACAAGTAGACGGAAAAATCAGTTAATGAAGGGCTTCCCTGGTGGCTCAATGGTTAAGAATCCACCTGCCCATGCAGGAAACACGGGTTCGAGCCCTGGTCTGGGAAGATCCCACATGCCACGGAGCAACTAAGCCCATGCGCCACAACTACTAAGCCTGTGTGCTAGAGCCCACGTGCCACAGCTACTGAAGCCTGCACGCCTAGAGCCTCTGCTTTGCAACATGAGAAGCCCGCGCACCGCAATGAAGAGTAGCCCCCGCTCGCAACTAGAGAAAGCCTGCACACAACAATGAAAACCCAACGCAGCCAAAAATAAACGAATTAATTAATTAATTTTTTAAAAGATTAGGCTAGAAAAAAAAATCAGTTAATGATATAGACGATCTAAATAACGCTATAAACTAAATTGACCTGACAATTATACAGCACTCCATCTAACAACAGCAGAACACACATTCTTCAAAAACATATGGAACATTCACCAAGATAGACCATATTCTGGGCCATGGAAAAACACATTTAAAAGGATTAAATCACAGAAAGAATGTTTTCTGATCACAGAAAATGAAACTATAAATTAATAAAAGAAGGGATCTGAAGATCCTCAAATTTGGAAATTAAACAACACACTTCTAAATAATCTACAAGTCAAAAAGGAAGTAAATAATGGATTAGAAAATATCTTGAATAAAAATGAAAATACAATATATAAAAAATTTTGGAAAACAGTGGTGTTTAGCTGAAGTCACAACTCTCAAAAATAAGAAAAAGACACGCCCACACACAACTTAAAAATAGGCAAGGCAAACAATTTGGACCAACACTTCACCAAGGAAATTTCAACGGCAAAGAAGCACTTGATAATTTTTTAATATTATTAGTCAAAAATACAAATTTTTGTATTTGTACAAATTACAAATACAAATTAAATCTACAATACAAATTAAATCTACAACAAGATACCATTTACATCTATAAATATGGGTAAAATTTTTTTAATGAATAAACAAATTAAATAACTGTGGTGATGGAAATATTTTATATCTTGCTTGTGGTGGTGGAAACATAACTACTGTTTTTCAAAATTCATAGAACTATACACCTATAAGAGCTGAAATTTAGTGTGTGTACCTCAAAAAACCTGACTTGAAAAATAAAGAGCACTGTGCTAAATGAAAAGGCTAGACAGAAAAGACTGCATACAATATGAGTTCATTATATGATATTCTAGAAAAGTCAAACCATGGGAACAGAAAACAGATCAGTGGTTGCCAGAGGCTTGGTGTGAAGCGATTAGCTGCAAAGGACTATGAAAGATCTTTTTGTAGTGATGGAAATACTCTATATTTTGGATGTGGTAGAGGTTACACGATTTTATATATTTGACAAAACACATCAGCTATACACTTACCAAGGCTGAATTTTTTTGTATGTAAATTGTACCTCCATAAATGAATGAAGGAATGAATGCCACATAACCCATTTATTTCTTGATTCAACAATCATTTTTGATTAATACCTTAGGATGTGTAAAACACTGTACTAGGGATATGGAGAAACCTAAGTAAATAAGGAAGATTTACCTGCAGAAGTTTTACTGGGAAGTGCTCCTGAGTGTAAGACCTGTGAAGGAGCGAAAGAAGCAAGATTGGTCAGAGGGCCATATAGTCTCAAAAAAGGCCTCTACCAATCTCTTGGGGAGTTCTGGGATGGACCTACAGAGTGGTTCCAGTTGAAGCAAAAGTGTTGGGTCTTTGTACCCCTGCATCAGCCAGTCTTTAAATGGAAGCTACCCCAAGGAGAAGGCATAATCCTGGGTGAGGACAGTTTCCAAGGAGGGAACTATCAACTATGAACTGCCAATAGCAAACATTCCCAGTATCTAGGGAAACGAATGCCTTGATCCTGAAGTGGGGCTGAGTCTCTGGATGGTACAACACAAGCATTTTCTGTAAGATGTGACAGCCTAAGGTGGATACTGACATGTGCATGACTAGTTAGACTCTGAAGAAGAATGAAACCAGGGCTATTATAATAGAAACAGAGATTGTGTTCTGCAAGTCTGAGAACTAACAGCTTGTTTTGAGGCAGGGGTAAGGGAATCCAAGGGAGTGTCATTGGAACAACTTTATTATATCATTAATATAAATTAGCACACAGAGTAGTATTGGGGGCTGAGAAGCAACCTAAGGGCTGATCTCTATAGAATTAATCATCTGGGCTCCCTTACACTCTGGCTGCCATTGATTTGGCCTGTATCAGAGGATGAAAGGAATCTGAGTTTGGGGTATTCATTCCCTGCCCCCTCCCTGCTTCTCCGTAGTTCTGTGTTTCTTTACAGCCACTGCTCCTGAACAGCTGCTTATCCCTCATGGCTCCAGCTCTCCCTGGGCTGCAATAACACCATTTCCTCCCCTTGCCCTTTCAGACCCAAAAGTGGTAATGGCTTCCTGCTATTTCTAGTCCCAGGATGCTTCACCATCCTTTGTTGGTTCCCTTAACTTACCCCTGAAATAGTCCATTCATAAATCAGTTCAACTCTTCCAAATATGGCATGTTTCCTGCCAGAACTCCCTGACTCATCCACTTTTGCTTGCTCGTGGTCTCACCTAAAGTCTATTTCTGCTTTCTCATTTCTCTTCTCTATCTTTTGGGACCTATCAGCCAATTAATTTGAAGGTCTCTGTGATGATATTTCTGCTTCATTTTGGGTTGGGTTATTTATCCTACAGGAATTAAAAGAAGTGAGGGCTAATGTATTTAATAGTCTAAGTTGTATATCCCCACCAGCCCGCCCATCCCTGCAGGGCCATGCTATTCCCTCTGCCTGTATGGGCCCAGCATGCTTCTGCTGTGCAACTCTGTTCTTCCTCCCATGGCCTGTAGTACCTGCCTTCTCCTTCTTATCCTATAAGACCTACTATAGGGTCAGCTCTTCTACAAAGCCTGACCTCTCCCTCCAACCGTCAATGGATTTAAATGTTTTCTCCTCTTTGCTACCATAGCTCACTATAGATTCCTTTATCATAACACTTACCACATTGTTCCATAACTGTTTATACACAGTTCTCTCCACTGGACTATAAATTCCCACAAGACTGTGTCCTTTTCATTTTTCTATCCCTAGCATCTAACACATGCCTGGTACATAGTAGTTGCTCAGTAAGTTTATGATGAATGAGTTAGGGAGGAAAACTAGATTCTTCTCTAACAGTTCTAAGTATAATCCAGGTACACTGTGAATTTAAGGCCACCTCCATGGGTTGTCAGGGTTGTGTGTCAAGAGGAGCCTTGTCTAATCCAACTTGGAAACACATGTATTTCCAGCTTTACCGTTTCACTGTCTCATTCAAACTCTTTAACATTAGCTTGTCTAATATAGGACCACAGAAACCCAAGTTTACAGAGTTGAAGTCCAAGAATCTCCTATACACACATGAACATGGTCATACGCCCTAGCCCAGGCAGAATTACAGCAAATCAAAGGGAGGCATTCTTTTTTCCAGCTTCTCTAAACTGAAAAATGTAAGCAAAGGCAGTAAAATTGCATACCTTGTACCATTTGTCCTCGCTCAACCTTTTTCCATAAACTAACTTTGGAAACTTAAGGTTTCAAGATAGATCTTGAAAATTAGACACCTCTATGAGGATGCTATTTAAAAGAATTTTCCAAGGTTATCCTCTGGGAGTCTTAAGTTTATGTGCTTTCAGCTTCCACCGTAACCTAAGTCAATCTGCTGTTTTCTATTGCATATGGTCTGGCAAGTAACTCCCCCCTTTTCCACTGCAGGGAGTTAACCCCACAGCAGAAACAGTGAGTCAGAGGACAAGAACCAGATGATGCAGACGACCCCATCACAACCACTCAAGCTGGTGTAAACAACTCTGACATGGCATGGGGATTAGACTCAGTACAGCGCTCCTTATTCCCAGACCTGAGTCACCTTCCTCTAGGGATCAAATGCAGTAACAGTCAGTTTTTAATTGAATTCTTCAGAGTAATGACATTTATTTTGCCTATTGTTTACTGTGAAGTTTATGTCAAGGAGGATGTTGATATAATTGCAAAAAGAATTATCTTCTCTCCAACTACTCCCTTTTAGCTTGTTACAGTCCAGCCACCCTGCAATAGTTAGTGATGAGTTATTTAAAGCTCTTGAATGTGACACTGGTCTCCTTTCACATTGAAATGGCTTATGCCAAGAAAATTCTCCTAAACCAGAAGTTGACTAGAAACTGGTCTAGAGAAGTACAAAGTAAAATTTAAATTATCTGTAAGGAGGAGCGAGAGAGTCCTTTATAGTATAATGGCACTGGGATTAAGCTGAACTCTAGGAACTGAGTGAACGAGGATGAACAAGTGCAAGAAACCCTACTTAGCACTTTGCTTTTAGTATCGTATTTCATTTAATCCTTATGGCATCCATGGCTGGTAGATATGATTAATTCCATTTAACAAACAAGGAAACTGAGGCTCAGAGGGTAAGTAAGGAACTGAGGCTTTATTCTACTTCAACTCAACGAACTCTTTAGCTAATAGAATTAGTGGTGGGGGTGGGAAGGTTTCTCCTCCAAACACATTGATGTACTGTTGCCCTGTGCCCTTCCCAAACATGTACTGTACTTTTTCCTCTCACTGCCTTCGCTTCTTCACTCCCTGAAAACTCCCTCCCCACTGCCCTCTCGGCTAATCCAGACTGCACATCTCAACTCCCATTCCATTTCTTCCAAGAAGACTTCTCAAATCATGCTGTCCACAGGGACTGCACCCTTGCTGAACTTCTATAGCTTTATTTCTCTCTGCTTTGCTCCTGTCGCACTGGTCATATTTCGCCAGGTATTGGTATCTATTTTCCCAAGTATATGTCTTTTCTTTCCCACTAGCTTGTAAGCAGCCCAAGATCAGGGACTTGATCTTAATATTCTCCACCATTCTTAACAATAATTCTGAACACTCAGTTGAATACCAGTATATAAAAAGCATAGAGGAATAAAGGAATGAATAAATAGCTTATAGAAGAAATACTTGAAAACAAGTCTTGTGTATGTCCTATCACTACTTAATTATTGCCTACCCTTTCCATATTTACACTGTTACACAATCATAATTCTCATTTGCCATAGAAAAAGTAAATCTATTTACTAAAGTAGGAAAATAACTAAATTCTTCTATAAGATTTTTCAATAGCAACAGTTGAAACAAACAGAAAGCACAAACCACCATGACCCTAGTTAATCAGGTTGGCCTGCATTGTACACAAGCTTCATTTTTCCTTACAAGAAAATTTACCTTTCTAAAAAGGAGTTGGAGGTCAAAGGGCATTTGCCAAGGGCCCCATGAGTTCCTTGGATAGACCTGTATTTAGACCACAAGGCCTAGAAAGAGTGATAGGGTCAGGGAAGGTAGTCAGAAACACTCAAAGTCTTAATTGGGCCAAAATGAAGAAAACAGTAAACTCAGAGAAAACCCAGGCCAAACAGCTTCACTGAATGATCTATCCCTTCAAGGGAATTGCCCATTCTTGGGAACTGTGAATCCTTTCTGTCTTTCTTTCCTTTGTCATGCTACATGATTAAGTTCTCCAGTTAATGAGAAAAACATTTGACTTACTTATGTTCAATAAATTCCCATGAAAAAGTTGGAAATTGGAAACATTTTCAAGCTGAGAAGCATTAAAAAAAAAGTTCAAAAGCATCCATCAAGCCGCTCTGCACCAAATGGAGGCATTTAACACTATCCTGGCAACCTGAGCCATACGCCCTGCCCTGTCTACCCAGCAAGAAGCATCTAAGAAACCACAGGAAGCTCATCCCAAGCTCCTCCAGCAACATTCCTCATTCTCGGATTGGATCCAACACAGGCTGGGATGAAGCCTTAGAACCAGCGGATGTCCCAGACACAGAAATCAGAATGTAACTTACATATTTATTTTGGTCATTAAATTATTTTTACTATTAAAGCCTCTTTAAGAAAAACTTAGGACCAAAAAAAAAAAAGGCAGAAAAAGAAACAATCACCCATAATTATACCTTCTTAAGCTAGCAAATATTAGAATTCTTGACTTTCTCCCTCAGAACCTTCTTCCATCTCCCAATATTCTCATCTCACTGAAAAGCATTGCCATCCACCAATTAGATTACATAGGCCACAAATCTAGCAGTCAACCTTTATTTCTCTATATATTCAATTAATCATTTTTCTCATAGCTCTCATATTTGGATTTAGAAAGTTTCAGCTTAATTACAAATTTAATGGGGTTAATATTTTGTAAATATTAAACCAATGTTCCCTTTTTTGCTCTTTCCCATTACTCTTGTATCCTGACAGTCATTAACTATTATAACCCAAGAGAATTACTCCCTACAGCAAGGAGAAGATTGTGACGTAGAGGAAGTACAAACAAGACACGAAGACATAGAAAACCTACTCCTCCAGCCCCTAGTGATTTGTGAAGAAAGGATAGAGGCAGGGGAAGCATGTAGTATAAGGAAAAATAAACCTCTCAGATTATAAGCCATCAAGATTAGGGAGTACTTTGTTACAGCAGCATTACCCATCTTATCCTGACTGATATACTAAGTTGTATCAAACCCAGAAAGCCCTAATAAGCAGGCTGATCTCCAGAGTCATCTAGAGCCACTCAGAGCTGCCTTCTTCTGCTTCCTACAGAGGTGGCACAATGCTCAGACCATTCCAAAGAATACAGAATGGGTATGACTCCATGTTTGGAACAAATCAACAGCATATTTGTCGAAGCTTATATGAATCTTAGGTAATAATCAAGGTCTAAGTCTCACTGCTGCCCAAGTATACTCTGTTCCTCATGGACTTGTATCTCCATGTCTCCTGCCCCCTCGCAACCAAGATGAATCATTAGCAGGAAATGTACCCATGTATATCAGGTCTAGGAAGAAACAACCTCCTCCTTTCATCCGTCCTCATTTTCTTTCCTTTTTCTTTTCCTTCTCATTAAAAACCTAAATTTGATAATTCTTGCTTTTGTTTTTGCATCTCCTAGAAAGGAAACCTGAACTTAATCATTGCTTTCTACTTATGACCAGAAAATATGTCTGTTGTGGCCTCCAGAACATCACCGCGACATTCCTTATCCCACAAATTGCCCTTTCAAAAGCAGGACATGGTGTGTCAAGAATTTAAGCTTCCAATGTAAACAGTTACATTTTGATTTAAATAAATAGATTTTCCCCTTCCACTGCTGTGCATAAACAGAAAACAACAGACTCCCAGTGCACCATCATTAACTTTTAACAGACAATCCACCACCTCCTACTAGTGATGATTGGATGAGCCATATAAAGGTTCAACAATGGGACAGGATTTACAGCAATCCCTCGAAGACAAAGTAACTTGGCAGACAAGGTACCTAATTCCAAGAGTAAGAAGAGAGACTAGATTATCTTCTAGAGGTTCTCTTTGGGCTCTTTGGCCCTGCGATTATGTAATAAAGCTATTCTAAAGCCACTCAAGTCAAGTTAAGAGCTTTTTTAGTTAAAAATTCTATACTCATTGGAATTGCTTGAGTTTAGAGCCCACAGATTTAAAAAAATCTCCAGTTCCCTTGTAAATCAGGAGATAATTTAAAATATGTACCCATAAGAATAGAGGGAAAAGGAGTTTTTCATTTAAAGCAAAAGCACAAATATAACTAATTCAAAATAAACTGAGCAACTGATCTTTAGAAGAAATTATTCATTTAAAAAAATAAATATTTAGTGGAGTTTACTACGTGTCACGCTTTTAAGTCTTATAACAATTTTGTGAGACACCAAACCCATTTTACAGATTGCAGAAAGGAGGCACAGAGAGGTTAAGTAACTTGCTCAAAGTTACATAGATGGTAATTGGCAAAGCCAGGATTCACCCCCGGGAATCTGATTCCAGAGTCTGTGCCCTTAGTCACTAAGCTATGATGCCACTCAAGTAGGAGATACTGAATATAAACTTCAGGTTGACTGGAGACTTCTGGAAACCTTCTAAGAATCTTAGGGTCCAGAGGGCTTTTAGGGCCAACCTCCTAATAATATCTCACCAGCAGACATACAACCTACCCTATAATACCACCACCAGTGGGAAGCCCACTACTTCTCAAGGCAACTCACTGAACAAATGTAATGATTAGAAAATTCTTGGTTCTGTTAAGACAAACTCTATTTCCTTGCAGCAACAAGCTATTGATTTTGATTCTATGCTTTGGCATATGTAGGATTAATCTAAGCTCATTCACATGCCTGCCTTTCAAATATAGGAAAACCTGTGTCCCAGTGGATCACTTTCTTCTCTTCAATTTTGCTCTTCTCAATTCCTCATTCAATTATTCCCACATGTGGCAGAGTTCCAAAAATTATCACCAGCCTTGTCACTGTCCCATGAACACACTCTAAATTATCTGTATCGCTGTTAAAGTGGGATACATAGAATTTAACAAAGTACTAAAGTGTGGTATAATCAGGGCTAGATAGAGAAATACCCTCAATTACCTCAATTCCAGAGATCTTATAATACTATGTACAAGAGTAATTTACTTTTTTGAGCAAGCCATATCACATCATAAATTCATATTGAACTTACTGTCATTTTTATTTCATAGTAAAATGTGGCACAATTCCAAGAGTGTAGAAAACATATGTACAGTTTTGAAAACTGGAATAAAAATGAACATCTGTGTATCCACCACTCAACTTTAGGACTATGGAATTAAAAGTGGCTTAGAAGCCTCCATACACATCTCCCTAATTGCAGCCCTCTTCCCTTTATCCCAAAGTAACCTCTACTCTGTATATTATGTTCACCATCCCCATGCTTTTTTCATTATGCTTTTACTAACCACACGCCCGTAAATAATATATCGTTTAATTTCATTTTTAAAAATATTTTACAAATGGAACCATAATGTATATATTCTTACTTCACTCAACATTATATCATTGAGATTCTTCCATTTAAGTCCATTTTATACCTTTCACTGAGTCTCCTCAAACTTTTCCCATAGAGTTTTGTTGTTGTTGTTATTTAAATTTTTACTGGAGTATAGTTGGTCTCATAGAGTTTTTTAGGTAAAAAAATAGAATTTTATATTCACCTCTATAATATAGAATCTACCCAGTCTCTTCCATCTCAGAAAACATCTCTTACTAAATAAGAAGAAACTTGAATTGATAGAGGTATTGTCCATACTTCAACCCCTGGATTGGCCTCTAGGATTCCTCTAAACACAGAAGCCCCAAGTTTTGAAGGAATTGCTGAGAAACAACCATGCTTTCATGATTTAAACCACATACTGAAAAGAATGATCTCTTATATTTTAGAAAAATAATCATATGCCTAATAAATTTAAAGCTTATATTGATTAAGTTCAAAGGCAAACAATAATTGTACTTTATTTGCCACAGGTGTAAAGCATACATGTTTAATTTTTCTCAGCAAAGGGATTTCTCTAATTGCCAACATCTTCAAATAATCTTTTTTTTTTTTTTTTTGTGGTATGTGGGCCTCCCCCTGCTGCGGCCGCTCCCGTTGCGGAGCACAGGCTCCGGAGCGCAGGCCCAGCGGCCATGGCTCACGGGCCCAGCAGCTCCGCGGCACGTGGGATCCCCCCAGACCGGGGCGCGAACCCGGTTCCCCTGCATCGGCAGGCGGACGCGCAACCACTGCGCCACCAGGGAAGCCCTTCAAATAATCTTATTATTAAATTAGCACAGAGAGTCACTATACCACTTGAAAATAAGGAATTTTTTGTTATTATGGAGGATATTTTCAGTTAGTAAAGGACCACAACTCTTGGTATATATAGAGGCAACCCAAAATTTCTAGAATCAGAGAATGTGGATACCTTTTAAAAATCCATTTTAAATTCCCAATCTCTCTCCTCCCTCTCTCTCCTCTCTCTCACTCTCTTTCCACCCTCCCTCCCTCCCTCCCTCTATCTCTTACACACACACACACACACACACACACACACACACAGAGGCACGCGCGCACGTGCACACACTCCCAAAACTCTTAAATAGATGAAACAACATCCTGAGGTACCCTTTTAAGATCAGAGTTATTATAGGAAATAATACAGGAAAAGCATATATGAAAAAGGAATATAGTATATAAGAAAAGAGTTCCATTTCTTTTCTTTCCCCTTCCAACCTTCTGAGAGGTTGAGGTGCTAATAAACAGAATAAACACCAAAAGCAAATGAAAAAAATGAAGGGAGGAGTACAGACTTTGGTTAATACCTGTGATTATCTATACAATTTCTCATCACACATTGACTAAACCTAACATAACAGGAAGATGTCAGGTAAAAGGAATCACTCACTGAAATATTTCAAGTAGAAGAGCCCTATCATTTTAAATCAAGAGGCCCCTCTTAAACTGGAGAATAAACACTGATAAAGATACTTACCTCACTATTGTATTCATTAAAAAGCAAGGCTAATATACAGCACAGGACATGTGCAAAAACCACTATCCTGTCCTAATAAGAATAACCTCTCTGCTATCTCTATTCATTTTTTCAACTAATAAAGATATACAATATACCCAACTTTGCAAAACTACCAAGCCATCTGGAGAGATTTTTGTTTTGCCATCAACTTTTTGATGGAATCTGAGTTTAGGTATACAGAAAGAAGATACACTAATTTAGATAAGCAACTGTAGTAACAAACCACCCCAAAAGTCTCATTAGCTTGTACAAAAAAAAAAAAAATGTTCATAGTGGCTCACACTACTTGTCAGGGAGCTCCAATCACTTGGGTCAACAGGGTGTCTGTTCCAGGGATCCAGTATAATGGAGACTCTAATGGCCTTCTTGGTCAACAGAGCAAAGAAAAAGAGAGCTGTGGGTTCTTCTAAGCTTCATCTAAAACACAGGTCCTTTCTACCCATTGTCCATTGTCCATAATTGGTTATATGACTCAACCCAACTATAAGACTATTGGGAAATTTGGAGGAACATTACAATCTCTGCAATAGAAGAGTATCCAAATCTAAACCTTATAGTTATGGTAGAAAGCTAGCAATCTCTCTTTTTCACCTCCTTCTCCTACCATAGAAACACTAATTAAAACCCATTGAGTAAGGTAAAGTTTCAATAGTCCTGGAAACAAGCAGTGTTCTTCTATGATCTGAATCCTATAAAAAAGTCTACCAGCCAAATGGCAGATAAAACCTATGCACAATTTGCAGAGGCATATAGACAAAAATATATAACAAATCCACCTATCCAGTCCAGGTTTTTACCTTTAAAGTTTGACTTGGCTGGCCTTGGTTGATTCAGAGTTGATGTCTAAGACAGCCTGGGATGTTTCACTCCCTCCCCAATCAGGTAGTGCTACCATTCTCAGTAGCATAATTAAACTGGGAATAGAGATAGATGGGTAGAGCTCTAGGGGCTGACATTTCTGAACTCCACAGTAATACAAGCTAGTGGGACAAGGAAGTTCATTGTAAGGCAATCAGAATCCATATGAAATAAAAGAGTGGAATACACTAGAAAATAGGTAAAGAGCTATGCATATCAACAAGTCTTCCAAATTAGGATATGAGAATTCTAGTAGCAAGCAGGTAAGAAGTTATGGAAATCAAAGAGAACCAGCAACCTTTTATAACTGGTTTTGTCCTGCCAAGTTTGAAATGTGAACAACAATCTATTAGTAATTACTAAAGGAGAGGTTCTTAATGGAAGAGAGTGTAGAACAGTCTTAATCATCTTAGAAAGAAGCTTCAGTGTAACACTAAGATCTATCTACTCAGATAATCAGAAAGTTTAGTACCTGTCCTCTGGGGAGTCCCACTTCCTGAGTCTAAGAATTTATCCAGAATGCTAACTCATTTTATAGACAAGTCTTGCCTACTCTGCCTTGACTCTGATGCCAGAAATTAGATGTCTCCTTGAAGGTGGAAGATCTGCCACCTTTTCTGAAATATGGTTGAGATGGGGGCTCTTTTCTTCTACCCAGACCCCACTCATGGAATGGAGGTTCTACCTTTGTGCCACTGAGAATATTGGGGCCCCAGTTGCCCTTTCCCTGGCTCATGATATGGAGGTCCCAACACCAGGAGAGGAAAGCCAAGGAGACCTGGGGCTGTTGCCTCCTCTCCATCAAGAGCTCAGCTCCTAAAGTGGGAGTGTCACGTAGAGAGGTGTGCCACTGTCCCCGTCCCCAGCACTAGAGCTGTGGCTCAGAGATTCTGCCCAGAGAGAAAATCAAGCTATAAAACAGAGGACTCGGAACTTGTTCCCAAAGGAATTGACTTCATTTGCAACAGAGCATGGAGAAGTTCAAGGCTAAAAGCACTCTCAAAGACAACTGAGGTGTGATAAAAAGCAATTGGAAGGAAATTGATAGATTCATTGGAGATACAGGCTAAAATGTAAGTTGGATGGTTTGCTAGAGAGAAATAGGAAAACAGACAGCTGGAAGGAACCTTCCTGGGGTCAGAACATATCTCAAACACTGACCGCAGGAACTATCCTTTCAAAGGAGGCCAAATGTTATTGGGTCAGTGTGTAGAGCAATCTGTGTCCCAAGGCACTGCTGAAATAGAGCAATCAGCCAGCAATTGGTGGAGTTTAACAGCTGGGTATGACCAAGGAAAGATATAGACCAAAAAAGCACTGCCAAATCCATGGTCTTCCCAGGGTGACTGTGGGCATACCCAAGTTGTATCCCTTTAGAAGCAACATCAGAAGCTGCATACTGCAGAAAGAGAGACATATTTCACTAAAATAATATAGTCAGTCAATAAATAAGTAAACAAGCAAATAATAATAAGTTCTGAAGGGTGAGGACCAGAATTGTTACAATATATTATCTAAAATGTCCAGTTTCTAACAACAAAATTATGAGACAAGCAAAGAAACAGGAAAGAATGACTCATGCACTGAAAAAAAAAGTAGGTAACAGAAACTGCCTGTGAGAAAAACCAGAAGTCAAATTTAACAGAAAAAATCTTCAAAGTAGCCATTATAAACATTTTCTAATAACTAACAGACTTTATGATTTAAAAAGTAAAGAAAGGTATGATAACAATGTCACATCCAAAAGAAAATATCAGTAAGGAGACAGAAATTATTTTAAATAACCAAATGGAAATTCTGGTCTTGAAAAGCACAACTGAAGTGAAAAATTCACCAGAGGGGTGAAACCTTCAAGATGGCAGAAGAGTAAGACGCGGAGATCACCTTCCTCTCCACAAATACATCAGAAATACATCTACACGTGGAACAACTCCTACAGAACACCTACTGAACACTGGCAGAAGACCTCAGACCTCCCAAAAGGCAAGAAACTCCCCACATTCCTGGGGAGGGCAAAAGAAAAACGAATAAACAGAGACAAAAGAATAGGGACGGGGCCTGCACCAGTGGGAGGGAGCTGTAAAGGAGGAAAGGTTTCCACACACTAGGAGCCCCTTCGCGGGCGGAGACTGCGGGTGGTGAAGCGGGGGAGCTTCAGACAAACGGAGGAGAGCGCAGCCACAGGGTGTGGAGGGCAAAGCGGAGAGATACCCGCACAGAGGGTCGGTGCCGACCAGCACTCACCAGGCCGAGAGGCTTGTCTGCTCATCCGCCGGGGCGGGCGGGGGCTGGGAGCTGGGGCTCGGGCTTCGGTTGGATCGCAGGGAGAGGACTGGGGTTGGCGGCGTGAACACAACCTGAAGGGGCTAGTGCGCCACGGCTAGCTGGGAGGGAGTCCGGGAAAAAGTCTGGAGCTGCCGAAGAGGCAAGAGACCATTGTTCCAGGGTGTGCAAGGAGAGGGGATTCAGAGCACCGCCTAAACAAGCTCCAGAGACGGGTGCGAGCTGCGGCTATCAGCGCAGACCCCAGAGACAGGCATGAAACGCTAACGCTGCTTCTGCAGCCACCAAGAAGGCTGTGTGCGAGCACAGGTCACTGTCCACACCTCCCCTCCAGGGAGCCTGTGCAGCCCACCACTGCCAGGGTCCCGTGATCCAGGGACAACTTCCCCTGGAGAACACACGGCACGCCTCAGGCTGTTGCAACGTACGACGGCCTCTGCCACTGCAGGTTCACCCTGCATTCCGATCCTGTCCCTCCCCCCGACCTGAGTGAGCCAGAGCCTCCTAATCAGCTGCGACATTAACCCCGTCCTGTCTGAGTGAAGAACAGACACCCTCAGGTGACCTACACACAGAGGCAGGGTCAAATCCAAAGGTGAACCCCGGGAGCTGTGCGAACAAAGAAGAGAAAGGGAAATCTCTCCCAGCAGCCTCAGGAGCAGCGGATTAAATCTCCACAATCAACTTGATGTACCCTGCATCTGTGGAATACCTGAATAGACAACGAATCATCCCAAAATTGAGGCAGTGGACTTTGGGAGCAACAATATATATATTTTTCCTTTTTCTCTTTTTGTGAGTGTGTATGTGTATGCTTCTTTGTGTGATTTTGTCTGTATAGCTTGGCTTTTACCATTTGTCCTAGGGTTCTGTTTGTCCGTTTATGGGTTTTTTTTTTTCTTTTTGGTTTTACTTTTTTTTTGGTTTTTAGTATAGTTTTTAGCGCTTGTTATCATTGGTGGATTTGGTTTTTGGTTTGGTTGCTCTCTTCTTTCTTTCTTTCTTTTTATTACTTTTAAATTTTTTTATTTTTGATAATTATTTTTTATTTTAATAACTTTATTTTATTTTTTTCTTTCTTTATTTTTTTCTTCCTTTTCTTCTGAGCTATGTGGCTGACTGTGTCTTGGTGCTCTGGCCGGGTGTCAGGTCTGTGCCTCTGAGGTGGAAGAGCCGAGTTCAGGACATTGGTCCACCAGAGACCTCCCAGCTCCGTGTAATATCAAAAGGCGAAAGCTCTCAAAGAGATCTCTATCTCAATGCTAAGACCAAGCTGCACTCAATGACCAGCAATCTCCAGTGCTGGACACCCTACGCCAAACAACAAGACAGGAACACAAACCCACCCATTAGCAGAGAGGCTGACTAAAATCATAATAAGGTCACAGACAAACAAAAACACACCACTGGACGCAGTCCTGCCCACCAGAAAGACAAGATCGGATTTGGTTTTTGGTTTGGTTGCTCTCTTCTTTCTTTCTTTCTTTTTATTACTTTTAAATTTTTTTATTTTTGATAATTATTTTTTATTTTAATAACTTTATTTTATTTTTTTCTTTCTTTATTTTTTTCTTCCTTTTCTTCTGAGCTATGTGGCTGACTGTGTCTTGGTGCTCTGGCCGGGTGTCAGGTCTGTGCCTCTGAGGTGGAAGAGCCGAGTTCAGGACATTGGTCCACCAGAGACCTCCCAGCTCCGTGTAATATCAAAAGGCGAAAGCTCTCAAAGAGATCTCTATCTCAATGCTAAGACCAAGCTGCACTCAATGACCAGCAATCTCCAGTGCTGGACACCCTACGCCAAACAACAAGACAGGAACACAAACCCACCCATTAGCAGAGAGGCTGACTAAAATCATAATAAGGTCACAGACAAACAAAAACACACCACTGGACGCAGTCCTGCCCACCAGAAAGACAAGATCCAGCCTCATCCACCAGAACAAAGGCACCTGTCCCCTCACCAGGAAGCCTACACAACCCACTGAACCAACCTTACCCACTGGGGGCAGACATCAAAACCAATAGGAACTATGAACCTGCAGCCTGAGAAAAGGAGACTGAAAACACAGTAAGTGAACTAAAGAGCAAACAAAGATGAACAACACAATAAATGAAATTAAAAATTCTGTAGAAGGAATGAATAGCAGAATAACTGATGTAGAAGAACGGATAAGTGAGCTGGAAGATAAAACAGTGGAAATAACTACTGCAGAGGAGAATAAAGAAAAAAGAATGAAAAGAATTGAGGACAGTCTCAGAGACCTCTGGGACAACATTTAACGCACCAACATTCGAATTTTATGGGTCCCAGAAGAAGAAGAGAAAAAGAAAGGGTCTGAGAAAATATTTGAAGAGATTATAGTTTAAAAGTTCCCTAATATGGGAAAGGAAATAGTTAATCAAGTCCAGGAAGCACAGAGAGTCCCATACAGGATAAATTCAAGGAGAAACATGCCAAGACACATACTAATCAAACTATTAAAAATTAAATACAAAGAAAAAATATTAAAAGCAGCAAGGGAAAAACAACAAATAACATACAAGGGAATCCCCATAAGGTTAACAGCTGATCTTTCAGCAGAAACTCTGCAAGCCAGAAGGGACTGGCAGGACATATTTAAAGTGATGAAAGGGAACAATCTACAACCAAGATTACTCTACCCAGCTAGGATCTCATTCAGGTTCGATGGAGAAATTAAAACCTTTACAGACAAGTAAAAGCTAAGAGAATTCAGCACCACCAAACCAGCTTTATAACAAATGCTAAAGGAATTACTCTGGGCAGGAAACACAAGAGAAGGAAAAGGCCAACAATAACAAACCCAAAACAATTAAGAAAATGGTAATAGGAACATACATATTGATAATTACCTTAAATGTAAATGGATTAAATGCTCCACCAAAAGACACAGACTGGCTGAATGGATACAAAAACAAGACCCATATATGTGCTGTCTATAAGAGACCCACTTCAGACCTAGGGACACATACAGATGGAAAGTAAGGGGATGGAAAAAAATATTCCATGCAAATGGAAATCAAAAGAAAACTGGAGTAAACAGGATGGACTTAATTGATATTTATAGGACATTCCATCCCAAAACAACAGAATACACTTTCTTCTCAAGTGCTCATGGAACATTCTCCAGGATAGAATATATACTGGGTCACAAATCAAGCCTTGGTAACAATACACTACTTAATAACCAAGAGATCATTGAAGAAATCAAAGAGGAAATCAAAAAATACCTAGAAACAAATGACAATGAAAACATGACAACTCAAAAGCTATGGGATGCAACAAAAGCAGTTCTATGTGGGAAGTTTATAGCAATAAAATCCTACCTCAAGAAACAAGAAACATCTCAAATAAACAACCTAACCTTACACCTAGAGCAATTAGAGGAAGAAGAACAAAAAAACCCCAGATTTAGCAGAAGGAAAGAAATCATAAAGATCAGATCAGAAATAAATGAAAAAGAAATAAAGGAAACAATAGCAAAGATCAGTAAAACTAAAAGCTGGTTCTTTGAGAAGATAAAGAAAATTGATAAACCATTAGCTAGACTCATCAAGAAAAATAGGGAGAAGACTCAAATCAATAGAATTAGAAATAAAAAAGGAGACGTAACAACTGACACTGCAGAAATACAAAGGATCGGACTTCCCTGGTGGCGCAGTGGTTGAGAATCCGCCTGCCGATGCAGGGGACACG
>NC_041219.1:35344615-35347175 GCF_002837175.3 Physeter macrocephalus | reverse complement strand
GCCTGTGCTCCGAAACGGGAGAGGCCAAAGCAGAGAAAGGCCCGCATACCACAAAAAAAAAAAAAAAAAAAAAAAAAAAAAAGAGCTAACACCTACCCTTCTCAAACTCTTCCAAAATATAGCAGAGGGAGGAACAGTCCCAAACTCATCCTATGAGCCACCATCACCCTGATACCAAAGCCAGACAAAGATGTCACGAAGAAAGAAAACTACGGGCCAATATTAATGATGAACATAGATGCAAAAATCCTCAACAAAATACTAGCAAACAGAATCCAACAGCACATTAAACGGATCACACACCCTGAGCAAGTGGGGGTTATCTCAGGAATACAAGGATTCTTCAATATATGCAAATCAATCAATGTGATACACCATATTAACAAATTGAAGGATAAAAACCATATGAACATCTCAATAGATGCAGAAAAAGCTTTTGACAAAATTCAACACCCATTTATGAGAAAAAACATCCAGAAAGTAGGCATGCAGGGAACTTACCTCAACACAATAAAGGCCATATATGACAAACCCACAGCCAACATTGTTCTCAATGGTGAAACACTGAAATCATTTCCCCTAAGAGCAGGAACAAGACCAGGAACAATGTTGCCCACTCTCACCACTATTATTCAACATAGTTTTGGAAGTTTTAGCCACAGCAATCAGAGAAGAAAAAGAAATAAAAGGAATCTAAATTGGAAAAGAAGAAGTAAAGCTTTCACTGTTTTCAGATAACATGATACTATACATAGAGAATCCTAAAGACTCTACCAGAAAACTACTAGAGCTAATCAATGAATTTTGTAAAGTAGCAGGATACAAAATTAATGCACAGAAATCTCTTGCATTCCTATACACTAAAGATGAAAAATCTGAAAGAGAAATTAAGGAAACACTCCCATTTACCATTGCAACAAAAAGAATAAAATACCTAGCAATAAACATACCTAAGGAGACAAAAAAGCTGTATGCAGAAAACTATAAGACACTGATGAAAGAAATTAAAGGTGATACAAACAGATGGAGAGACATACCATGTTCTTAGACTGGAAGTATCAGCATTGTGAAAATGACTATACTACCCAAAGCAATCTACCGATTCAATGCAATCCCTATCAAACTGCCAAGGGCATTTTTCACAGAACTAGAACAAAAATTTTCAGAATTTGTATGGAAACACAAAAGACCCCCAATAGCCAAAGCAATGTTGAGAATGAAAAACGGAGCTGGAGGAATCAGGCTCCCTGACTTCTGACTATACTACAAAGCTACAGTAATCAAGACAGTCTGGTACTGGCACAAAGACAGAAATATAGATTAATGGAACAGGATAGAAAGCCCAGAGAAAAACCCACGCACATGTGGTCACCTTATTATTATTATTATTTTTGCTGTACGTGGGCCTCTCACTGTTGTGGCCTCTCCTGTTGCGGAACACAAGCTCCGGACGCGCAGGCTCAGCGGCCATGGCTCACGGGCCTAGCCGCTCCGCAGCATGTGGGATCTTCCCAGACCGGGGCATGAACCCATGTCCCCTGCATCGGCAGGCAGACTCTCAACCACTGCGCCACCAGGGAAGCCCGGTCACCTTACTTTTGATAAAGGAGGCATAAATATATGATGGAGAAAAGACAGCCTCTTCAATAAGTGGTGCTGGGAAAACTGGACAGCTACATGTAAAAGAATGAAATTAAAACACTCCCTAACACCCTACACAAAAATAAACTCAAAATGGATTAAAGACCTAAATGTAAGGCAAGACACTATAAAACTCTTAGAGGGAAACATAGGCAGAACACTCCATGACATAAGTCACAGCCAGATCCTTTTTGACCCACCTCCTAGAGAAATGGAAACAAAAACAAAAATAAACAAATGGGACCTAATGAAACTTAAAAGCTTTTGCACGGCAAAAGAAACCATAAACTAGACAAAAAGACAACCCTCAGAATGGGAGAAAATAGTTGCAAATGAAGCAACTGACGAAGGATTTATCTCCAAAATTTACAAGCAGCTCATGCAGCTCAATATCAAAAAAACAAACAATGCAATCTAAAACTGAACAGAAGACCTAAACAGACATTTCTCCAAAGAAGATATACAGATTGCCAACAAACTCATGAAAGAATGCTCAACATCACTAATCATTAAAGAAATGCAAATCAAAAACTACAATGAGGTATCACCTCACATCAGTCAGAATGGCCATTATCAAAAAATCTACAAACAATAAATGCTGGAGAGGGTGTGGAGAAAAGGGAACCCTCTGGTACTGTTGGTGGGAATGTAAATTGATGCAGCCACTGTGAAGAACAGTATGGAGGTTCCTTACAAAACTAAAAATAGAACTACCATACGACCCAGCAATCCCACTACTGGGCATATACCCTGAGAAAACCATAATTCAAAAAGAGTCATGTACCACAATGTTCACTGCAGCACTATTTATGATAGCCAAGACATGGAAGCAATCTAAGTGTCCATCGCAAGATGAATGGATAAAGATGTGGCACATATATACAATGGAATATTACTCAGCCATAAAAAGAAATGAAAC